>NC_091456.1:172967869-173267869 GCF_027789765.1 Dendropsophus ebraccatus
TGTAGACACCTTAGCAGAACAAGATATATTTTTGCAGTGTGGCAATACAGAGAGAGACTTTATACAACTATAATTCATATAGTACCAAGAAGAGGAGTTCAAACTGATGTACATGCATATGTAGCAGAGCCGAATGTGTTTGATTCTCCTGTCAACCCCATTCTCCATGTCTCTGCCTTATAGGCTCATATTGAAAAATGTGCAATTGACTGTAAAGCTATTGCTTTTCGTTTTAGAGATTGTGTAAATTGTGTTTGCATTTAAAACAGGGGGACGCTTTCTGCTAAAATCAATAGGACAGACTTGTAAAGAGCGCGCTGAAAAGGTTATCAGCTCAGGAAGCGAAAATGGCAAAACACACCGGCGAATAGCTACTTGATTTATTAGAATAAAGCTACTTAAGTTTTGGGGGTCAAGGCAGCATTGAACTGTACTGGTATAAAATGTGGCTTCATCTAATAGGAATTATTACTCTGTAAATACAAAGAGACATTATGGCCTGGCATACAGTAGGAAGAAAGACGGTGCATGTTTAGTTCATGCACCAGAATAACACCATAATATTAGTACGAATGGCTATATAGAGTGTGGTGTGTTCCCAATAGCATTCACGAATATTACTATTATACTGCCCCTCTATGTACAAGAATATAACTACTATAATACTGCCCCTACATACAAGAATGTAACTACTATAATACTGCTCCTATATACAAGAATATAACTACTAAAATACTGCTCCTATATACAAGGATATAGCTACTATAATACTGCCCTCTATATACAAGAATATAACTACTATAATACTGCTCCTATATACAAGAATGTAACTACTATAATACTGCTCCTATATACAAGAATATAACTACTATAATACTGCCCTCTATATACAAGAATATAACTACTATAATACTGCTCCTTAGTATAATAGTGCTTCCTATATACAAGAATATAACTACTATAATACTGCCTCTATATACAAGAATATAACTACTGTAATACTGCCTCTATATATAAGAATATAACAACTGTAGTACTGCTCCTATATACAAGAATATAACTACTATAATCCAACCAAAAAGAGAAAAGAGCTTGCACTCACCACAAATCGTTGCGGGTAAAATCCGTTTATTCAGTCTCAATAGACATGTGTGGGGATGGGAAGTGAAAGCAGGGGCGTCTGATGGCTACAGCCATTTTATGTGGTTAACCACGCATCCTCAGGCCAGAAGATGCGTGGTTAACCACGTGAAACGGCTGTAGCCATCAGACGCCCCTGCTTTTACTTCCCCTCCCCACACATGTCTATTGAGACTGAATAAACGGATTTTACCCGCAGCGATTTGTAGTGAGTGCAAGCTCTTTTCTCTTTTTGGTTGGAATATACCTGTACTGTATCAGCTTTTGCACCTTCATGCTGCACTCCGTTGCCTAGAATCGTCACTTGGAACTATCCTAGCTCATGGGTATACACCTTATGAACGTTGGTGCTAACTTAGATCTACTCTGCACATTGTTATAACTACTATAATACTGCCCCTATATACAAGAATATAACTACTATAATACTGCTCCTATATACAAGAATATAACTACTATAATACTGCTCCTGTATACAAGAACATAACTACTATAATACTGCCCCTATATACAAGAATATACCTAATATAATCCTGCTCTGATATATAAGAGTATAACTACTATAATCTCCATATTTTTCCTTCCCTCAGTAGGGAGAGCTATAAATCCATGTTCGGATGTCATTTGGACATTCGTCCGGTTTGGTAAATTAATGACTACTGTAAAACCTGCATTCATTCTAATCAGTAAATTAATTTGCAGAAATTTAGGATTCCCTTCTAATCCATGAATCTTTTATACAAGTCATCACTAGATCAGTTTCCTTCTCCATTTTCTGAATTATTGCAAGACAAGTGAAATCCTTCATGTTCCAGGCTAAATCTCTCCCCCCCCCCCCCCCCCCACACCTAATTTCTATACATTAATAGTTAAAGAGTCCTACATAGTCTGTGTAGTCAGTGATCTCTAGAGATAAAGACAGTATAAAGTATAGGCTTTAGGCCTTAAGCTTCTATGCTATATAGAACATTAAGAGGTATAAGCCAAAAAAAAAAAATAGCAGCGAGTAGATGATTTGTATTTTATAAAATTAAACTTGTTTTAATTTTTTTTTTTAAATTGTCTTTTGCAAATTTACATTTAAAATATTTTTTATTTAAAAAAAGGGGAGATTGCTAGGGACAACTGAGTTGCTAGGGACAGCTGAGCCAATTCTACTTTACCCCATGTTTGATAAATCTCCCCCGTAGTGTTTTAAAGTTAAATTTAAAACACTTTTTTTTTTTAATAAATAATAATTTTAATCTAAAAAGTACAAATTACCGACTGATTTTTGTGTTTCATTCACCTACACAACATACGCTAATAAAAAAATATTAGAACTTACAAAATTTTTAAATATTTTCATATTTCACGGTTATGCTTATATAGTTGAAATAAGTGTTGAAGCGCACATATCAAATCTTAGGCAAATTGCATGAATATCAATATCAAGTGTCAACCTTTATGAATTAAAGTAATGATATTATAATTTTTAATATATAATATATAAGTCCCTAAAAATACTAATTCTAACAAAGCATTCAATAAATAAACATAAATAAATAAAAATAAATATATATATAATTTAGCTTCTGCATCTGGCATGGGGTCCAGCACTGGTATATTCTTCAAGTTTTGTATTTTTGGTAATTTTCTGCTGGTAGTTTGAGGGTGTTTCTCTTGTTATTGTTGGGTTTACACATGATAGATGTGATTTCCTTTAACAATAGTCATACGGATCTTAATAGCCACATAAATCACGTACAGTAGCACCCAGGTTTTCCTTGGCCATGATAAATGGACCCCACGCTACGGAGACGCATGCACAGGGTAGGTACATGGAGAGAAAAAAAAGAATAATTTGTATAACAGTGGTTGTGATTTACATATCTCACCATTGTTTTAGTTTAATTGCTTTTTTAGTGTTCCAATGATCTTTTAAAAATTGTATTGAAATCATAATAAAATAGTAAAGAAAAAAGTTTTCCAACCTACAAAGAATAGAGGGGTGTAATTTTTTATCATAGATACACTTCACCTGTGAGAGACAGAATCTATTTAAAAATTCCAGAAAATCACATGGTATGTTTTTTTCATTAATTAATCTGCATTTTATTGCATGAAATAAGGATCTGATGACCAACCAGCAAGAATTTTGGCTGTCACAGACGGAAGCTTCTAATACTCTGTGCTTATTATCTGTATCAATTGCACCTGTTTTACCTCGTTACCTGTATAATATATAATATAATTACTTTTCTAACCTCTCCACCATTGCCAAGACCAAAGAAGTGTCTAAGGACACCAGGGATAAAATTGTAGATCTGCACTAGGCTGGGATGGGCTACAGAACGATAGGCAAGCATCTTGGCAAAAACTGTTCAAACAATTATTAGAGAATTGACAATGACTGTCAATTTTCCTTGATCTGGGACTCTATACAAAATGTTGCCTCGTAGGGTAATGTTCATCCTGGAAAAGGTCAGGAATTAGCCCAGAACTACAAGGGAGAACCTGGTCAATGACCCGAAAAGAGCTGGGACCAAAGTCTCAAATATTACTATTAGAAATAAAGCACGCCATCAAAGATTAAGATCCTGTAGGGAACACAAGGACCCCCCTGCTCACACCAGTACATGTTTAGGCCTATTTGAAGTTTATCAATGACCATCTGGATGATCCAGAGGAGACAAGAGAAAGTCAAATGGTCAGATGAGACCAAAATAGTAATTTTTACACAACAGTATAGGAACAAATATGAACCTTACATATCATACGATAAATGCTGCATATACATATTTAGACAGGTGCATAGACACAGCCAGCCCACACCACACAGCTCCGCCTTTACACTACAGGATAATGACGCCAGCTCTGGAGGTATGTACAAGTCATGAATATATATAACGGGGGAGAGGGAGATCAGCGGCAGCAATGGACAACAAATAAGAAAATTCCGGCACTCACTGATTTGGCGCGTCACCTGTAACAGCTGTTTCGAGGACCACTGCTTCTTCCTGCCAGGATATCCTGGGCAGAAGAAGGAGTGGTATTAGTACAGTCAAATCTATAATGAGATAACCCCTTTAAAACTATGCCTCAAATAAAATCTAGAAATATCTCTTGTTTAGATGTTTATAATGTTATTTTTATTTGGAAAACAAATAAGAAAACTCCGGCACTCACTGATTTTGCACATCACCTGTAAAAGCTGTTTCGGGGACAACTGCTTCTTCCGGCCAGAATATCCTGGCCAGAAGAAGGAGTGGTAGTAGTACAGTCAAATCTATAGTGAGATAACCCCTTAAAAACTATGCTTCAAATAAAATCTAAAAATATATCCTGGTTATATGTTTATTTTTTTGTTGTCTTACCAGTTTTCCTTATAGTTATACTCTCAAAAATAGCAGAAAACACAACATTTTTCTTCATCAAATAGTAAAAACATGTCAACCATTTGCTAGATTCTGCACCCCCCCCCCCCCAGCAAATCTGTGACTCATTAATAAACTATGCCGCCTGTAGCATGCAGGTTATATCAGCATATAATTTACGGCACATCTAACCCTCTGTATTACGTTGAATAACAGTAATTCTATTCCAGGCCACATGTAGACTCAGATATTTAAAAAAAAAAACAAACAAAAAAAAACACACATGACGATAAAACAATTACCTAGAGGTCTGTGACCAAGGGAGAAGAAAAATCTTCATTATATATTGAACCTGGTGTAATGCTGAGAGGTTAATGCCATTTCTAAGGCTCTTTTGCTGTACGGTAGTGAATACGCTACGCTCACCTGTAACCGACTAAGAAAAAGAAATTCTATGGAGATGATTAATTCTGCGTCACTCCGGGTCCCGGCCTTACTATTGTTGTGTTGTTTTTCTTTATGTGCCAAAAATCCAATTAACTGTAAAAATGTTTCTAATGCATTATCTTACAGGTTGTTTATCAAACCCCCGGAAAAGAATAGCTATAAACAATAAAAAAAAAAAATTAAAAAAAATCAGCTTATATTACTTTGTATTAAATCAAATAGAAAAAGAAACAGGTATAAAAGAAACAGTAGAAATATGTGGGAAAATCTGGGTTTAGTTTTGTAACGCTGCCCCCGCAGGCCAAATGAAGTATTACAGAGTTCTTATTAAAATCTATAGATGTGTTAGGTGTTTCCTAATAAGAAATGGTTTTGTAGTGGTCTAGAGGTGAGGGTCCTTCTAGGGGGTTATTCTGAGATTTAAATTTATTCCCTATACACAGGATTGGGGAATGACTAGCTGATTGGTGGAGGGCTGAATTATGGAGGAGGAGAGGCAGAGATTTGTAACTTACTTCTATTGAAAAATCTCAAGTCTTTCAGTACTTATCAGCCGGAAATGTTCTGCAGGAAATGGTTTATTATTTCCAGTATGAAAAGCAGGAGAGACTTTTTTTTTATGGGGATTGTTCTTGATAGTTCCTGTCACAGACAGAGGTGGCAGCAGAGAGCAGTGTGTCAGACTAGAAAGAATCCACCACTTCCTGCAGGACATACAGCAGCTGATAAGTCCTGGCACACTAGAGATTTTTACATTACAAACTTTGTGATACCAGTTGATTTGAAGGAAATATATATATATATATATATATATATATATATATATATATATATATATATCACTTGAGTACCCCTTTATTCTTGGGATCACCCCTTTAAGAAAAGACCAGGGGCCCTATAGCATAATTGATTTGTGACACTGTTCAAAATAGAAATTAACAAAACTTGTGTATTTTCTTTTTCCAGTGCAAGTCCCGGGACCTGTAGAAAACCTTCAAGTGATTTCCACTTCACCTACCTCGATTTTAATTTCATGGGAACCCCCTGCCTATGCAAATGGTCCTGTCCAAGGCTACAGAGTACTGTGTACAGAGACTATTTCAGGGAGAGAACAGGTGAGTGATCACAAAAAGTTACCGAAAAACCTTTTGATCCGATTTCACAGTATTGTAGCCAATTGATTGGCACCTGATAGTTCAGGCAATGAGACCCATGATTGGGCCAGGACGTGGGGACATAAAGGGTTAACGATTATTACCAGTCAAATCTCTAATTTACCAATAAGGTTGGGATACTACAATGACGTATGATGTTCATACATTGATTTAATGTCGGTTACCATGTTAGGATTCTTGTGATTGTTGGTTGGCTATCAATATTGGTTTGTCAGATATTACAAAAAAATTTTTTTATTTTAAGTCTAATGTAAAAAAGATATATATAGATTTGTAATTTACTTCTATTTAAAAATCTCAAGGCTTCCAGTACTTATCAGCTGCTGTATGTCCTGCAGGAAGTGATGTATTCTTTCCAGTCTGACACAGTGCTCCCTGCTGCCACCTCTGTCCATGTCAGGAGCAAATCCTTTCAGAAAACCTCTCCTGCTCTGGACAGTTCCTGACATGGACAGAGGTGGCAGCAGAGAGCACTGTGTCAGACTGGAGAGAATATCCCACTTCCTGCAGGACATACAGCAGCTGATAAGTACTGGGAAACTGGAGATATTAAAATAGAAGTAAATTACAAATCTTTACACAGTGGATTTAACAGAAAATTAATTTTGCTGGAGTACCCCTTTAAATTTCAAATTTCCCGCCAATCCTTATATATACTCATTCTTTACTTTACATACCTCATTGTTTTATCCTAGCGCCATTTCCATAATCTTTTTGTTATATCATACCCCATTTCCCACCTCAAATATTGATTGTGACAGCCTGGATGGAAGACGTTCCATACAGCGGTTAGTGCGGGATAGTTACTGTAGGTAATAGAAGATATGAGAGTCCAGGACCATTACTGCAGGATGGAGGCTTCTTACATCATTAGTCCGGCTGAATGTAACGTAATTAGATGCAGATCTGGAGGTCACTTCCCTGGAAGGACATAAAAAAGTCATCAGAGGGAAATGAACTTACATCATGTTCCGTTTGCTTATGAAACATGTGTGAACATTATCAATGAAATGAGGCTGAACGGGAGATGATGTCCACGTTCTGGGATGATGGATACGGAGCTGAAGAGTATGATTACTGGAAAGCAGCTGGAAATTATACATCGGCCAATGGTGTAATCTCTATAATATGCAGTACTGCCATAGTGTACACATTGTGCAATGGTGTCCCATGTGCATGCACAATAGGAGCCGGATCCATCCTGGAACGTGGTCGTATTCATCTTCTTCTATGGTTTGGAGAGAAGGATGATGAGTGACACACAAAAAAAAAGTTTTGTGATTTCAGGAATGTGAAACTTTTGAGGTTCTTTTTAGATGTATCTCTTAAAATGGCGGCCACTTCTACTAGTCCTGGCACTACTCCTACACAGCCGCACATCTCCGGCCTTGTTCACTATGTTGTCCTGTGTCAGTTTCTACAGTACTTCCTGTGTCATTCGTTGCAGTACTTCCTGTGTCAGTCTCTACAGTACTTCCGGTGTCAGCAGTAACGGATTATATTAGGTCCTTTTCGGGCAGTAGACCCATGGCCACCCAAAAAGACTTATACTTTCAGGGGTGTATTATCTCCTGGCTACAGTTCTGCCATGATTTGCAAAAAATCACTGCTTTTTTAGCGCAATTTTGCATAAATCAGGGCATCATGACATTATCTATCCTGTACTACAGTATGGTGTGGGGGCGCAAGCTTGGTCAACAGCCCGGGGCCTATGGTAAAGTTAATCCACCCCTGTGTGTTGGTCTCTGCAGTACATCCTGTGTCAGCCTCTACAGTGTGCCCTGTGTCAGTCTCTTCAGTACTTCCTGTGTCAGTCTCTGCAGTACATCCTGTGTCAGTCTCTGCAGTACTTCCTGTGTCAGTCTCTGCAGTACATCCTGTGTCAGTCTCTGCAGTACTTCCTGTGTCAGTCTCTGCAGTACTTCCTGTGTCAGTCTCTGCAGTACATCCTGTGTCAGTCACTGCAGTACGTCCTGTGTCAGCCTCTACAGTGTGCCCTGTGTCAGTTTCTTCAGTACTTCCTGTGTCAGTCTCTGCAGTACATCCTGTGTCAGTCTCTTCAGTACTTCCTGTGTCAGTCTCTGCAGTACTTCCTGTGTCAGTCTCTGCAGTACATCCTGTGTCAGTCTCTGCAGTACTTCCTGTGTCAGTCTCTGCAGTACTTCCTGTGTCAGTCTCTGCAGTACTTCCTGTGTCAGTCTCTGCAGTACTTCCTGTGTCAGTCACTGCAGTATGTCCTGTGTCAGCCTTTACAGTGCGCCCTGTGTCAGTCTCTTCAGTTCTTCCTGTGTCAGTCACTGCAGTATGTCCTGTGTCAGTGACTTCAGTACTTCCTGTGTCAGTCTCTACAGTACATCCTGTGTCAGTCTCTACAGTACATCCTGTGTCAGTCTCTGCAGTACTTCCTGTGTCAGTCTCTGCAGTACTTCCTGTGTCAGTCTCTGCAGTACTTCCTGTGTCAGTCTCTGCAGGATATTCTGTGTCAGTGACTGCAGTACTTCCTGTGTCAGTCTCTGCAGTACTTCCTGTTTCAGTCTCTACAGTACATCCTGTGTCAGTCTCTGCAGTACTTCTTGTATCAGTCACTGCAGTACTTTCTGTGTCAGTCACTGCAGTACTTCCTGTGTCAGTCACTGCAGTACTTCCTGTGTCAGTCTCTGCAATACTTCCTGTGTCAGTCTCTGCAGTACTTCTTGTATCAGTCACTGCAGTACTTCCTGTGTCAGTCACTGCAGTACTTCCTGTGTCGGTCTCTACAGTATGCCCTGTGTAAGTCTCATCTTGTTTCAGTCTCTGCAGTACTTCCTGTATCAGTCTCTACAGTGCATCCTTTGTCAGTCTCTGCAGTAAATCTTGTGTCAGCCTGTACAGTACATTCTGTGTCAGTCTCTAGAGTACATCCTGTGTCAGTCTCTACAGTATGTCCTTCCTCTAGGCAGAAGCAATCTATGGAGGTCTTCCTCCACCACGACAAATAAGACCAGGAAAACTTTTTACTTTAATTATGACAAATAGGACCAGGATGGTCTCACTAAACGATGACCTTTTAAGTACCTTAAACAAAAATATTCCCTTTTTTGTGCCTGAAAACATCCAAAAACTTCTTGATGGTTCTTGAAGTAATTTAACTATATAAATAGAGATGAGCAAACTGTTCAAAAGTTCGTTTCGGCAGTTTTGCCAAACTTTAGCATGAAGTTTGGGTTCATCTGAACTGAACATTAAACGAACCGCACTAAAACTAAAACGACTGCAGGTGTTTAGCTGTTTTGGTGCAGTTCAATAAATTTGCTCATTTATACTTACCTGTCCGCTCTCTACTCCTTCTCCAGTCCCCACAGCCAACAATATACCGTTCAGCCAATAACTGAGTGAATGGGTTGTCACTCCTGAGATGAGGGTGACAACCTGCTTAACTAATCACTGGCTGACAAAGACCGGACAGCGCTGGAGCCCTTGATTGGCTGAGCAGCTGTCACTCTAATGACAGCCTGCTCAGCTAGTGATTGGCTGAAAGTGATTTCGGCTGATTTGGGGACCGGAAACCCAGAAGATATAGGGGGAACGCGGAAAGGTTAGGAAACTTTTTGTTGTTGTTGTTTTTGTTTTTTCAATGTGCAGCCACCGTCTTTCAAAACGTTTGGAAGTCATCTCAGTTCGGGAAGTTCGGTTATCTGTAACTTTTCTTTACTGATATAGAAGCAGTGAATGGCCCAAACTTCTAAAGTGTTTGCCTCACCTCAGGTATCCCTTAAAGTTTGAAGTGATACTTTTCTCCGATCCAGTATAGTGAAATCATTTTAATTAAAGCAGAAGACAGAGGCCGTTAAATTAGAAGAGACTCACTAAAACACGGCCTCATTTTATAGCCTCATCCATTTCCCCTTCTCGGGGAGGTCAGGGACCTGATCTTTGTACGCCATTTCAAGTTTTATTGGACCCATTAAAGCTATGGAGACGCAGGATCCAGGTCTATTAACAAATCAGGGACACAAATGATTTGTAAATTAAAAAAAAAAAAAAAATTTTCCTAACGAATCCCTTAGATGGTCCGCCGCGTCGTCTCAACTATCTTAACTTTCATCCGCAGAGTCATAAATCAAAGTCATTTAATATCAAATCAGGAGTCAGGAGAGCGATGAAAATAGATGTGACTAAAATATCGGCTTCTGTTTTTTGATGGAGATTTCACCAGTGGAAAAAGATAATTACTTGCGGAGCGTAAGAGAGTGTAATAAAGCCAAAGGCGCAAATGGTCTGTTATATAATTAAATAGGGAGACGTGCTATATAGTCATCGCTCCAGAGAGTCCCAGCCTTTTCCCAGGAACTTCCCAAATCATTTCTGCTATTAGGTTTGACAGGCTCAGACCTCCAAGTGTCTATGTCGCATCCATCCATCCATCACCCTATCAGGACTCTATGTAAGACAGGAACAGCTACGATGGTGCGAAAAGATGGCCGAGATTTCTTCATATTAACGCTTCTCTACTGGGTCTGGGTCAATGAAAGGTCGAGATGTTTAGTAGATGTGAAATATATAGACATAGAATTGTTTCTTAATATGTCGAAACGCTCTGATAATTTTAGGATGTTGACAGTGCTTGGTAAAAAAAAAAATAATAATTAAATTCTTAGAGGAGAACTCAATTTTTTTTCTTTCAAATCAACTGGTGTCAGAAAGTTATACAGATTTGTCATTTACTTCTATTTAAAAATCTGAAGTCTTCCAGCACTTATCAGCTGCTGAATATCCTGCAGGAAGTAGTGCATTCTATGCAGTCTGACACAGGGCTCTCCACTGCCACTTCTGTCCATGTCAGGAACTGTCCAGAGCAGTAGCAAATCCCCATAGAAATCCTCTCCTGCTCTGGACAGTTCCTGACATGGACAGAGGTGGGAGCAGGGAGCGCTGTGTCAGAGTGGAAAAAGTGCACCACTTCCTGCAGGACATACAGCAGTTGATAAGTTTTGAAAGACTTGAGATTTTTAGATAGAAGTAAATTACAAATCTATATAACTTTCTGACACCAGTTGATCCGAAAGATTTAAAAATGTGACAAATCAACAAAGAAAGCTGAACTACAATCATCAACTACAAGAATCCCAACATGTTGACCAATTCCAACATATGGTTGATGGATGACCATAATTCACTGTAGGATCCTAATCTTATCGTTAATTACAGACTTAAAGTGGTAATACCAGTTAACCTTTTAAGACCACCAACTTTTTTTTTTTTTTTTTTTTTTAAATGACCCCTTTAAGCTGCAATACCTTACCTGACCTATTGGTGTGCTGTTTAGAGAAAGCATGTTTATGTGAATGCAGAAATCTTGTGTGCTACATGATACTCCACCTAGTGGTTAAAATATTTAGTGTCATACTGTGATGTTGGAAATGGTAGTCTTGCCTAGTCAACCCCTTTTTTTTGGTGCATCTTCTGGTAGAAGCCACATCTGGTTATATAGGTTCCAGTGGGTGACCCTTCCCCTCTCTCTGTGTGGTATAGATACACTAGATCCAACAGAACAGGGGAACTCTTACACAGTGGTTCTTCTTTCTGGCCTTAGAGGATGATCCTGTCTTCATGAGACATCCCTTTAAATGTTTTCCCACCATATTAACTATACACATGAGTTAGGGGTTTAGCCAATGGTTAGCCAATTAGAAGATAAAATGGCTGCTGTATTCAAAAGGATTAGCACAACTTCAGTCCACAGGTAATACTGCTGTCCACTTTAATAAATTTGAGCTGCAGTTCCAGACACAACCTGTATACAGGAGTGGCACTGTTCTTGGAAAAAAGTTTCCATATTTTCGTAATGATGGACAAAGCCTTTAAATTTGTAGATTGACTATACATGTCATGTAACTACATTCTTTGGATCAGATTAAATATTTTCTTTATATGTCACAAAGGTTGGATTTATTTATTTATTTCTCCTCATTTCACAGAACATTGAAGTTGATGGCATCTCGTACAGATTAGAAGGTCTGCGGAAGTTTATGGAATACAGCATAAGGGTGTTGGCGTACAATCGCTACGGACCAGGTGTCTCTACCGAGGAACACACAGTTATGACGCTGTCTGATGGTAAGATACACGTTTCTACAATTGGCCAAGGATGGAAATTTAAAATTTACAAATGAACAATAACGAATTACATCTGAATTGACTGTAAATGTTTCTAACACCAAGTTGAACCAGTAAAAAAAACATTCTTTCAAGTCTGGCACAGTGCTCTCTGCTGCCACCTCTGTCCATGTCAGGAACTATCCAGAGCTGGAAAGGTTTTCTATAGGGATTTGCTTCTGCTCTGGACAGTTCCTGACATGGAGAGAGGTGGCAGCAGAGAGCAGTGTGTCAGATTGGAATAAATACACCACTTCCTGCAGGACATACAGTAGATGATAAGTAGTGGAAGACTTAAGATTTTAAAATAGAAGTAAATTACAAATCTATATAACTTTCTGTTACCAGTTGATTAAAAACAAAATCTGCTGGAGAACCCATTTAATCTCCTTGAACTTTCATAATTAGACACCAGGTGGTGATACAAAGCTCCTATAATGTTTTTTTTTTACGCTAAACATTATGGTTAGAGTGTTTAAAAAAAAAAAAAAAACTTTTAGAAAGTTTTGATTGGTCAGGGTCTGGGTGCTCAGAGCTCCACTAAATGATAGATAGAGTCGGGGGAAGCACAGCTGGGCACTCTACTCCACAGCTTGCTACTTATTTCACAATTATCCTTAAAATCACCATCTACGTTGAATAATTTCTTTTAGCAAGATGGCACCCCGCCTAATTAGCTCATCACAAAGATTAGCACTAATCTTCAATCTCCCTATAGCACTCCCAGAGGAGATAGAAAGTATTACATCGCTGCGAAATAATTTGGCTTTTCATGTGTTACATCAGGGGTGGGGACCCTTCGGCCCTCCAGCAGTTGCAAAACTACAATTCCCATCATGCCTGGACAGCCAAAGCTAAAGCTTTGGCTGTCCAGGCATGATGGGAATTGTAGTTCTGCAACAGCTGGAGGGCCGAAGGTTCCCCATCCCTGTGTTACATGATGTCCAGAGTCTTATATGCTGCTCTGGCTAATAGATGGGGGTCACTCCCTTATTAACGCCTTCCTTAGACGTGGATTTTCTAAACCAGACAGCCCCTTTAAATTAAAACACAAATTCATACAGACTTTTACCAATTCATCCCTCAGAGGGATTTTAATATGAAACGTATTTTTAGAAATCTTTCATTAGCACGTGGCGTAGTGAGTGTGAAGCCTCAGACTGTCACAGTGTGTTGTTTTTCTCGAGAGTGGCGGGCAGGTGTCAGTCAGAGCTGGATAGGACGCAGCGGGTTCAGAACAATTCGGCTGTCAGAACACAAAGACGACAGATTTACTGTGTGTGTATATCCATGGTGTCATAACACACAGGATCCCAGTGATAAACATTGCTCTGGGGTCTGCCACGTACACCACCTGCTGCAAAACAAAACATAACAATGCAGGGCCTCATAGTATTATGGTGTAAACTGGTTAGGGGTTAGTGGGGTCCAACTGCTAGGACCCCCCTAATCCGGAGGAAGTGATGATTGCTGCATAGAGAATGAATGAATGTGGTGCGTTCCCATCATTCTCTTGGTGGGGGGTTCCAGCATTCAGATCCCCACTGATCAGCATCAGGTAAGTAGAGGATGACATACACAGATGGGGTTCCCCTTTAACCCCTTCCATACCAAGGCCATATGTTTACAGCAAGGGTCAGATGAGGGAGTAAGGCACAGGCTCGGGAGCTGACCCCATGCCATTAGTGGTTCAGTAATTAGCAGAGTGCAAACTAGCTGTCACAGCAGCATGAGGCCTGCCATGACTGATCTGCTAGTATAGTCTGCCTGTGGCTGACTGTGCTAGCAGAGCACCAATCTAATAGATAAGTGTAATGCATATGCATAAAAACAGTCTTAGAAAGTGAGAGGGGAGAAAAAAGAAAAAACATCAAAAATAAAAATTTAAAGGGTTGGGAAGGGGTTAAGGGGTTCATAATTGACTTACTGGCTAATTTTCATGCACACCTGATTTGCATACATGTGAGGTGATTTGCATGCACAGCAGAATTGCACACAGGTGAGCTAATTTGCATGCACAGCTGATTTGCATACATGTGAGCTAATTTACATACATGCGGGCTAATTTGCAAGCACAATGGATTTGCATACACATGAGCTAATTTGCACAGCTCATTTACAGGTGAGCTAATTTGCATGTACATCAGATTTGCACACAGGTAAGCTAATTAGGATGTGCAAATGATTTGCTTATAAGTGAGCTAATTTGCATACACAACTGATTTGCATACATGTGTGCATATTTGCACATGCTGTGTATTTTTCCCAATATGACACAGCGCTCTTTGCTGCCACCTCTGTCCATGTCAGGAACTGTCCAGAGCAGGAGCAAATCCCCATAGACACGACTTGAACAGCGGTGGCAGCAGAGATCACTGTGTGAGACTGGAATGAATACAGCACTTCCTGCAGGACATACAGCAGCTTATAAGTACTGGAAGATTTAAGATTTGGCTTTATTTGCAGTTTTGAACCTTATTCTGTACAGCGTGTGCACTGACAGCAAATTTCCCTTTGACTTCAGTGGAGAGCAATATTATATTGAAAATACGGCTATATTTTAACCCTAAAATTTCGGCTGTATTTTACCCTTATTTTATGGCATGTGAACATAGCCTTGGTATGTAGCAAACTTTATCCTAACATCATTGTAGGCACGTGGGCACCATCTGTGAATGAAAAAAAAAAACCTTGATTTTTTCCCCCACTATTTTCTATGGCTTCAGATGTGCCTGTAGATTCCGGAGCAGAAGGAATCAGTAATGAGCGTTTTCTTAAGTCGTTCCTTTACAGTCTCCGTGTTGTCAGGCGTCGCGGCGTTGTCACTAACTGACATGTGTCACAGCAGTAAGCGCTCATTGTGATTGCTTAGCGCCCTGTTACAAAAAGGATCAGAGCTGGAGTCGGCTTTAATTGTGGGGTTGTCATATTCTGCCGGCTCGACGCGCTCCGCAACGTGTGACATTCTGCTGCTTTTATATGTTGCCGCATCAAATGTAATGACAAAAATAATCAAGCGGCACTTGAGAAATCAGCAATATACTCTTTATGTGGTCGGAAGCTCATAGCACAACGTGAGCGACACCACAGCTTGTGCACGCTTTATGCTACTGTATGGAAAAACAAGAAAATTTACTTCACTGACCCTCAAACATTTTGCTTTTTTTTTGTCTGTGTATTAAGAGTCAATAATCCGAAAGGTTTTTTTTTTTTTAATAACACCCACAGATTACCTGTTTGCTTACATAGTGAAAAAGAACCAGAAACAGACATTGTGTAGTGGTTGTGCTGGGTTACTGCAATTCACTTCTATTGAATTGGAGCTGAGTTGCAGTACCCAGCATGGCCACTATATAGTGAATGGCACTGTTTACTTCCAGCTCTGTTCACTGTGTAGGCAAGCACTGTGGTTCTGGCAAAGAGCTGATTTGTGGTCGTGTTGACTGCAGGATATCGATGACTTATCCTGAGGAGAGGTCATCAATTTATTTTGCCCTAAAAAAACATTTAAAGGGGTTATCCAGGATTTAATAAAAAAAAAAAAAAAAAACATGGTCGATTTCTTCCAGAAGCAGAATCACTCTTGTTTTCTGTATGTGTGTGGTATTACAGCTCAGTTCCCTTTGAAGGGAACAGAGTCGAGTTGTAATATCGCACACAACCTGTGGACAGGAGGAGGCGCTGTTTTTGTTCTTCTAAACCCCTTTAAAGATTAGATCACTCTATATTATTTTTGAGACACATTCTTACAACCGGTTTTGTTTTCCTCCAGTGCCAAGTGCAATGCCCCAGAATGTCTCCTTAGAAGTGGTGAACTCCAGGGTAAGTTTCTATCATCACTCTGACTATTATTATTATTGTTGTTGTTTTTATCATAGAGAACTTTATAGTTTGTGAAAAGTTTTTGAAGCTTTTAATTTTCAAGCTGAATTCCAGATGGCGGAGGGGGAAGGTTTCTAGGCATTTATAATGAGAATCTATCACCCAGATGTTATTTTATTATTATTACGTAAAACCATATCATGTTATTTATTTTTTTATCTATTTTTATTTAGTTGAAATGCTTGTTTATTCCACTTTCTGCCCATGATTTTGGAGGCGGTTGGTGCACGGTTTGTGTGCAGCTGGAAGCTCTATGGACCATAATAATCTGTAGTCTGGATATGACTTATTTATTGACTTCTATGGAGAGTGTTGTGGGCATGCTCTGTGACCTGTGAAAAAGTCGTTGTACAGGGAGAGGGAGGAGAAAAGCTGTGCCCTTCAGCTATCGTGAATGGCTTGATCCCATCTTGTCAATATATCGGTGTTACCATTCATTGTTATCCTATCTCTGATGATGAGTTGACTGCTGAGGAGTGATCTCTATAAAACAGGAAGTAGCAGCCTTTTCCTATACAGGCATGGGTCAGGTGAGGGAGTATACCCGATGGGTGCTGGCTGCTATCTGCACTCCCTCCGATGTTGGTCATTTAACTCTTTAGATGTCATGATAAATAGTGATTGCAGAATCTAAACAGTCTGCTATGCCCCTGGTCCTGCCATGACTTCTCTTCTGATAGAGTCTTCCTGTGGTAGACTTTACCAACAGAGCACCCATCTAAGGCCCACTGCACCCATTAGGAAAAATCCATCTAAATTCTCTATCAGGAAGTGCCCTTTAACGCTGGCCCTTTAACTGCTCATGCTGTAGGAGCGCATACAGTTAAGTGCAGTGCTGTTTTGACAGGGCCAGGAGCCATTGGCTCCCAGCCCTGTGAATCACTCCTCTGGCTATGGATGTGTGCACAAGGCCTTACATGCCTTATAAGGCCTCACAGTGCAATCATCTATGAAGCACCTGGGGGGTGGAGAAAAAAAAATCACCTCAAAAATTTAAATCAACTTTTTTTCCCCTCTTTAAAAAAAAAAAAAAAAAAAAAAAAAACACGAATACTACTTGTCCAGCAAAAATAATCTTTTAAACCATGCTGTCAAATAGACATTTTTTGGGTTGGAAGAGGGTTAAACATAGATAATAATAGGAATTAGGGGGGGAAAAAAACACAAAAAAATTGATTCAAACAAAAGAAGACCTTGTAAATGTTGTAAGTGATAGGATACTCACTCAATATAAAATATATAATACACAGGACTCTAAGAACCCGATAGAGGCAATGACCGACTGTTTTTAGAGTGTCCCTTTAAGCACTGTCCAGGTATATTGATGTAGGTTCAGTAAAATCTGAGCGGGGATACAATAAAAAGGAGCTTTAACCTTGAAGAACAGATAATAAATCCCATCCAGACGTGCGGAGACTGTGCGCCCCAATCACTCAGATATGAGCGGCCATTACCACGGGCTCCGCGCTCGGCGAGGTATCTGAATGCTTACAGCTATCGATCTGTAATAACCGTATTATACTTCTCCGCTCTCAGATGGAAGATCGCAGCAGAAATCGTCACCCCGGCCGCACTTACTGTAATTGTTGCTAGAATAAATATTTTGTAGCTGTCGTTGCGTCGCCCTCGTCAGATATATTCTCTATTATAAAACTTTACAGTTCATTTTCCTATAATTATTGAAATAGAGGTTCTCTGCGCCTTCTATGGATTTTCTAGTTAGAATATTCTATGGAACAGTAAAAGGAAAAGTGCGCCATAAAGCAACAGCTGAGAGTGCTGTGCAGGTACCTGCTATAGAACATGATGCATTGCTCAGTATATACATTATAGACAATATATACACCATCATTTCCTCTCTGTTCATATCTAAAGCTAAATCCTGAATCCTACTGGTTCAGCTGGATTCAAATATCTCTGTCATCCGGCATATTTGCTATCCTGTGTGCAGATGCCGGATCAATAAACACTGTATGCTGGATAGTGCATAGGTCCGGTGCCTCATTTCCAACCGCCACTTTATTCAACAGGTTGATAGCTCTTTCCTCTGCGCTTATTCAAGGGCGTAAGTGGTAGCATTATGCTGCCTAAGAACAGTAAGCAGCAATGAATTGTACTTTGCTGCTTCCTGTAGAGAAACAGGGACTCCTATCAAAATGAAAAGGAGTCCCTGCTCTTTACATTGTTTCTCTTATGTCCTATGGGAAACTATGTCAGTGAATTTACAGCATCACTAACTACTGTAATTCCAGGTTGCATGTATATACTTGTCTGGGCAATGTGATAGTGAACCGAGCAGCTTAGATAGAGTGCACCAAACCGGACAAGAACACACTAGAGGGGATCTCAGGAACCGGCGATAGAAGGAACGGACGGCACCATCACAAGATGTGACATGGAAATCCTAATTGAGTAGTTTGAATAGTGATACTTACTTGTTCATAGTCTTGACCAAGATTCTCCCACAAATTTATTCAGATCTTTGTGTCTCCATGGTTACAGACTACAAATAACTGAAAGTGTAGTCAGATCATGCAGTTATGTACTACTCCCTTTCTTCTACCTCTGGTTCTATTACTAGTAGGTTATGAAAAGGAGGCGTAACATATAACTGCAGGATCAGACCTAGAACTATGGAGGACATTAAAGGGGTAGTGCGGTATAAAACATTATACTACATTGTAATGTGTGTTATTTAAGTGAACGGCCCCCATCCCCATGCCCCCCCCCCCAAAAAAAAAATAAAAATAAAATAATAATAAAATTTACACCACGGGTGCGGGTGTAAATTTATGCACAATTCCTGCGCCAGACACAGGTCCCGATTGTCCCACCTGCAGAGAAATTGGGGCTTGTGCCTAATTTAAGAACGGTGTACAAGTAATAAATATCCCCCTATATGTCTGTTGTCTTTAACAACGGAGCCTTAATAAGGTATTGCAAAAGTATTCATACCCTTTAAAAAAACGATGTATAATGATATTATGTTCTCCATGGATTGTTCTAAGAAACACTAAGCTCCCATAATCCTTTGCTGCTCATGCCGGAGGAGGAGGGGGCCGAATATCCGCTCAATTTACCATTTATATTCACTCGCAAACTGCACAAAAGCTGCGTCATAAATAACAAAAATAAAGCATAATGTGGAGGCCATAAAGCATCTTCCCGAAATAGGTTTTACAGGAGACAATAGCCGCGCCGGACGCTCCGATAAAACACACAAACTTTAGAGGACGCTTTATGTCGTTTTATAGTAATAATAAAAATAACCAAAAATACTAATCAAAGGGCTTTATGGCGGTAATGTGGCCGTCAATCAGGGCGATGCGGCCGGCGCTGATGGTGGAGAGGCGCGCGGCGCAGGCACGGCTCCGTCCTTCTGACATTTATCATAAATAGGGAGGCAGTCAGCCGTAGCCGGATTACAATAAGAGGGTGAGATGAAGTGAGTGACCCATTATTTCTCCACAAGTGACACTTATTGTGACCCTAATCAATCACTCAAAATCACTCATTATACTAAATCAGAGAGAGAACGGCCATGGAGGATTGGCCTCGGAATTGGCCTTATAAAAGGGTTTCTCTCCACACGCATAATGGGAATGAGGCGGCGACGGCTGATTTGTTATGGGAGGAAAATTGCTTTTTAGGAACCATGTTATGTTCTGTGTAGATGAGTGTCCCCAACTCTACAGCTGATGCAACACTCCCATCATGCCCTGTGGATATACAGTTATTGCACAATTACAACTCCCACCATGCTCTGTGGTTATAAAGATTGCACAACTACAACTCCCATCATGATCTGTGGATCCCTAGCTGTTGCAAAATGACAACTCCCATAATGCATTGTGACTCTCCAGCTGTTGCACAACTACAAATCCCATCAGCTGGTTTGATTCACTAGTAGGATGTGCTGTGTAGGTTAACTGCAAATCCCATCCTGCTGTGTGGCACTCAGACTGTTACAAAACTACAACTCCCATAATGCACTGTCTCTACAGATATTGCAAACATTACTACTCCCATCAAGTCCTGACAGCCAAAGGTCCAAGGACTAATTTTCCTATTATGTGTATGAGAAATTTCCCCAACCTGAGGCCCTCCAGCTGTTGCCAAACTACAACTCCCATCATGCAGTGATAGCTTAGGAGCCATGAGTTGATTCACTATTAGGCGATGTCCACACAATGTACTATTTTTAAAAGAACGACCGTTGTTTTCCATTAAAACAGCGAGCGTTCTTTTCATACTGCAATGATATACTGTGAAGTGGGCCGTTGTTTTCTCACGATGTATTGAACAACGGCTGTTGTTTTCAGTGCCAAACAATGGCTGTTGTTCAGTACATTGTGTGAAAACAATGGCCGTTGTTCCATTGACTTCATTGCATGTCACTGCAGAAACCAGCGGCTGTGCTTTTAAAAATAGAATGTTGTGTGAACCTAAGTATGTTCTGCGTAGGTTAGCATTCCCAAACCTGTAGTTCTCCAGCTTATGTAAATCCACAACTCCCATAATGCACTGTGATTCTCCAGTTATTGCAAAATTACTCACATCATCCCTTCACAGCCAAATTCCCTTGGTCTCATTTTCCTAACAGTAGTGTCTCTCCAGCTTTTACTAAACTACAACTCCTATTATTTGTATGGCTCACATGGGGTTGAAAAACTACAACTCCCATCATGCCTTGTGGATCCCTCTAATAGTCCTGTTAGTATGTTCTTTGTCAGATGAGTGTGCCCATCATGTGGCTATCAAGCTGTTGCCAAACTACAACTTCCTTCAAGTACTGTGGCTCTCCAGCTTTTGCCAAACTACAACTCCCATCATGCAGTGTGACTATCCAGCTGTTGCCAAACTACAACTCCCATCATGCACTGTGGCTCTCCAGCTGTTGCCATACTACAACTCCCACCATGCAGTGTGGCTCTCCAGCTGTTGCCATACTATAACTCCCATCATGCACTGTGGCTCTCCAGCCGTTGCCAAACTACATCTCCCATAATGAAGTGTGGATCTGCAGCTGTTGCCAAACTACAACTCCCATAATGAAGTCTGGATCTCCAGCTGTTGCCTAACTACAACTCTCATCATGCAGTGTGACTATCTAGCTGTTGCCAAACTACAACTCCAATCATGCAGTGTGGCTCTACAGCTGTTGCAAAACTACAACTCCCATCATGCCCTGACAGCCTTCGGCTGTCCATGTTCCATGTTCCCTAATCTTTGGCCCTCTGACTGACAGATATTCAGTCCATCCCCAGTAGGACATGGGCTCCTTGGCGTCCAGAGCTGGTAAAGCCGCAGGTTACTTATCCCTGCTGCCGCCGCCATCCGCCGTCTCGTTATGTGGCTAATAAGCGCTAAGCCCCCCGAAAAAGGCGAACGCTGCTAAGTGCTTCCTGAACATAAGAACAGATCAATTCTGCTTCATTTTCCATTTTCTCTCGGCATTGGCAGATTATCTAGTCTTGTTCTTTGTCCGACTGAGACAAGAGGATTAGGAATCCGTCACATTCTGCCTCCGCAATTAGGAGCCATCTGCTACTTTCTCCTCCACCTAAACAACATCTGCAATGGAAGATGTCACTTTGCTGCCGTCACTAAGCCGCATACTGGATGGGAGAATCAGCTACAGTAAATGGAGTGAAGGGAATGGAGCTGAACTGTAATACCACACATAACCTTAGGATGGGGGGGGGCGCAGTTTATGCAAGACAGTGGCTGTTTTTTCCCCTAACCTGGATAATCCCTTTCCCAACGGGGAAAAAAAATCTCTTTCAAATAAACTGGTGTCAGAAAGTTTTACAGATTTGAAATTCACTTCTATTTAAAATCCTCAAATCTTCCAGTACTTGTCAGCTGCTTTACGTCCTGCAGGAAGTGTTGTATTCTTTCGAGTCTGACACAGAGCTCTCTGCTGCCACCTCTGTCCATGTCAGGAACTGTACAGAGCAGAAGAGGTTTTCTATGGTGATTTGCTCCTCCTCTGGACAGTTCCTTACATGGACAGAGGTGGCAGCAGAGAGCACTGTTTCAGACTGGAAAAAATATACCACTTCCTGCAGGACATACAGCAGCTGATAAGTACTGGAAGAATAAAGATTTTTAAATAGAAGTAATTTACAAATCTGTATAACTTTTTGAAACCAGTTGATTTGAAAGAAAAAAAAATGCTGGAGTACCCCTTTAAGTCTAGATTTCAATAATATTGTCTTCTAGATGTCAGGTACAAAATTGATTGCCAAGGTGTAGCTTCCCTTTAATTTTATTAAAAGGTTTATCCTGTTTTGACCTTTGCTTGGTGTGTATATTGCCAACCATACCTATAGAGTGCCAATAACCCAAGGACACCTGCGTCCTGATACATTATGTCTAAAGCTTTGATTTCTCAGGGTCTAAGTGTTCCGACCCCCACCGATCTCTAGAAGCAGCCTAACAATTCTCTCATTGGTTTAGACATGTCACTAAAACATGTCAAAACTTTTTTTTGTTTTAAGCATTTCATATACTGTATCATACCACTTCTCCTCGAGCCTTATAGGTGGCGTTTAGCAGACTTGCCAAACTCATTGGGTTCAGCAACATTCTCCAAGTATGAACGGTCGGCATTTGACTCCTGGCGGCTGGGGAAGTTAAATGCTGCCCTAGGAAGTCCTGGAAAACATGGATACAGTCTATGGCCTATGGTTTTATCCATGTTTTTCCTTGCAGGCCTAAGGGGGCATCCAACCTATCCAGTTTCGGGAGTCAAATAATGAGTGTTCAGGTTCGGGTTCTCTATAGATAAAGGAGGATCCTTGGGGTCATTCCATACGTGTTCTGTATAGATGAAAGGAAGACCCCCATAAGCGTTCTATACATGTTCTCTATAGATAAAGGAGAGACCCTTGGGGTCATTCTATACATGTTCTGTATAGATGAAGGAGGAACCCTTGGGAACATTCCATACATGTTCCCTTTAAATGAAGGAGAGACCCTCGAGATCATTCTATATATGTTCCCTATAGATAGAGGAAAGACCCTCGGAATCATTCCATACATGCTCCCTATAGATGAAGGAGATTGGGATCATTCCATACATGCTCCCTATAGATGAAGGAGATTGGGATCATTCCATATATGTTCTCTAGAGATGGAGGAAAGACCCCCTGGATCATTCCATACATGTCCTATATAGATGGAGGAAAGACCCTTTGCATTGTTTCCCAGATGAGCCCATGAAATCATAGTATGACTGCTACTAATGCCCATTGACTTCCTTAAGACCTCTGTGTGACCCCCAAGCCCGACTGATGACTCTCGATGATCCAGCTCCTTGGAGCATCAAGGTTACAGCCGTCAGATCTAATAAACTTTACATCCATAACAGATACATTTAATTTCGGGGCCATTTTGTGTTCTAACTACAGATATAATTGTTTTTCAGCCATAAAACGAGAAAGATCTTCAAGGTTTAAATGATTCTCCAGTGAAGGATATTTCTGTAGGATTATTACCTCGGTGTCGCTCTGAGCACTCGCTGAATACATAATATTTGATTTTACGTAGAACATAGACATCTAGGCTGAGTCTGCGTCAGGTCCCCAAGGGGAACTTACCCCGCCACAAGATTAATATTAACACTTTTCTATTGTTTCTTTTTTTCGGTAAAGTTCCTTTTTTTGGGGACTGTTTACTTAATGGGCCCGAGGCGGGAGGTTCTATGGTTTGTGCAAATCAGAGCAATCCAATTTGAACATCAAAGTTATAGGAAAATCAAAAAATAAAAGTTTTCCTCTCAGGATTACTTCTCCTCTCGGTGCCTAGGAGACACGCGGGCGTCTGCGCTCCATCACAAATAACACAAAGCCTTTCATCTTCAAATAAAAAGCGCCAGCCATAGTTCTCTATTAAAGAAGTCGGGGCGCAGGTAACTTCGCCTCTGAAGCATTTACATTTTAATGGTTTTATGTAAGTTCATTAAAGCGATGGGTTTTATGAGTCTGCGCCGGGACTAATAAATGGTTTGTGCCAACCTGAAACAAGGGCACGAGACGGAGAACTACTTAAATAGAGAGAGAACTTTTGCCGCAGAGATAAGTGTTCCAATAGGCGTGTCACTCAGCGTGGAAAATGTTGGCGGATGAGGAGCACTGTTGGGAATATGTGGAACATATAAACAATCTGAGTGGTTATGTTTTATTGTTTTACTATAATATTAGCCATAACTAGTAAGCGGAGTTGCCGAACGGTTCGGGGTCGGCAACATTCTCTGAACGTTGAACTGTTCAGGTTCAGCAACGTTCTTTAAACCTGAACATCCGGCACTTGTCCAGACATTGGGAGTCAAATGCCTAGCGTTCGGGTTCAAAGAACGTTGTCGAACCTGATCAGTTCAACAATTTCGCTCAACACTAGCCATAACCTTAAAAGAAGTGAATGATATTGATTATGCCAAGGAGGTGAGGTATATAAGGCAGCAATATGGAGCATTTGACTCCCGGCGTTTGGACCCTAGGGCTGTTGGGGATATTGTAAAAGGAATAAAAGACAACTGTGAGAGTTTATGTTTTATCATTTTACTATAATATTATTCATGACTATTTGAGTAGAGTTGCTGAATGTTTTGGGTTTGGCAACATTCTCTAGACCTGAATGTTCGGCATTTGACTCCCTGCGTCTGGATAAATTGGATGCAGTCCTAGGGCTGAAGGTTCGGGTTTGGAGAACGTTGCCAAACCCAAACAGTTCGGCAATGCCACTCAACACTAGCCATAACCTTAAAAGAAGTGAATAATATTGATTATTCCTGGGGGGGTGAGGTATATTGGGCAGCACTCCAGATGTCTGGAGAAGTCGTCTGTAGCTCTAGGACTGCATCCAGCTTTTGGTGCCAGGAGTCAAATGCCGAACGTTCGGGTTCAAAGAACATTGCCAAACCTGAAGAGTTTGGTAGCTCTGATCAAGCCATAACCATAATAAAAAAGAAAATAATATTTATTATGCCAAGGGGGTGGGGTATATCCGAAAGCATTGACCAGACAGATGTGAGGAAGCAGGAAAATAAGCAAGCATAAAGGTATAAGACTGTGACAAGGACCATAGTTTGATGGGTTGATGACGGAGCTGGAGCATCTCCAGAATGGCCGGTCTTGTGGAGTATTTCCCATATGTAGCGGTTAGTACTGACCATATGGTTCCAAAAAAGGACACCTGTGGTCATGGAAACCCAAGAGTCATCGATGTGAGGCCAATAAAGGCTAACCCATCTGGTCTGATGAGTTAGTAGAACAAACTGCTGAAAAAGTTCCCCTTGTTTATGATAGAAAGGAGTCAGATAACTTAGGGCATTGTAGATTACTTTGTAGCCATAGATAATCATAGGGGTCAGATAATCAGAGCTCACCCCTTTCCACCATCGAATGTGTCCATAATTGTCACGTGAACATAAGAACAATGGAAGAGGGTGGCCTGGTCTGTGCTTCACTTACCTGGAGAGGAGATGGCACTATTGGAAGAAGACAAGATGGTGGGGGCAGTGTGATGGGCAATGTTCTGCTGGAGACCTTGTGCCCTGGCATCATGTGGATGTTACTATGACACGTACCACCTACCTAACCATTGTAGACACCAAATCCCCCCCCCCCCCTTCATGGCAGCTGGACCCCATAATGACAGTGAATATTGCCCCAAGGACCACACTGCAGGCATTGTTCAGGAAGGAAGAGATCAAGATGGTGACTCGGTCTCCAAATCTGATCGATCATCTGTGGGATGTGCTGAAGAAGTCCTGTCCATGGAGGCTTCACCCCCGTAGTAGGTTCTCGCTCTATACTGTACTACTACCCATGTAGCGTGACATTTTATTGACTGGTTTAGGCATCTGCTTTTTCTCAATCATTCAAGTAATTTTCTTCTGATCAATGGAACCACCGGAGAAATAATCTGCGCTATCCTCCGCTATCATTCTCTGACATAATCCTGATTCTCGGCATTGTCTGTGTATATGTTGAATTTTCGTTAACGGGTTGAAACCCGTAGTTCTCCAGCTGTTGCAAAACTACATCTCCCAGCATGCCTGGACAGCCGTTGGCTTTCCGGGCATGCTGGGAGATGTAGTTTTACAAGGGGCCACAGGGGCCAAACATTGGTCTAAAAGATAAAAGAGCCCGGAATCCTCACCCTGAGACTATTTTATGCTTAGCTAAAAGCAAACCTCACGTCTTGCCAACAAATGGTCTAAACTTCGGGCAGCTTATCAGCGTTCTTGGATTCAGAGCCAGTGACAGCTTTTACCGCCGCTCGTGTCACACTGGTGAGGTCTGCATTAGTCTTGTAAAAGAAAAAATAATCAATCTCAGGCTCATTACTAAATCCTATTCTAATAAAACTCTCCATGTAGCAGCCTGGAAGATCAAATCCATGGAAATAAGAGTCCTGTAGCGGCGGGGGTCTCTAATGAGGCCAGGAGGGGCCATGCTTGGATAGATTTATGAAGCCCTATCTCTCGGCACCCTGTCCCTGAGCAGTTTCAGCAAAATTTATATCTTTGTATCATATGGAGAGTGTTCAGAGAGGACATAAGTCAGACGATAAACGACTGAAAATCAGAGCAACCAATCACAGCGCAGCTTTCATTTTCAAATTCAAATCATCTTAGAATGTGGTGAAAAAAAAATGTAAAAAATACCGATCCCTGAATGCCCACAGTCAATGACCCTTAAAGGGGTTATCCTGCTCTCGCACATTTTTAACATGTTGCTGTTGATGTTGCTAAGAAAACATAACAAACATGTTATTCTTACCTCTCCATGCTCCTCCGGTGTCCCGAAGCAGTTTCCAGTGTTTCCCCACGGTCTGTGCCCACTGTTACTTCCGAGACAAACTCGTCTCAGGAATGACAGCCCACTCAGCCAATTACTGTCCACTGCTCTGTCCCATCTCCATCAGTGATTGTCTGACCGGGCTGTCACTCCCAAGACGAGCTTGTCTCGGAAGTAACAGAGGGCACAGACAGTGAGGGATACCAGTGACTGCATCAGGACACCGGGGGAGCGCAGAAAGGTAAGCATGACGTTTTTTTTTTTTTTAATAGAGTAGTTATTCTAGATCTTTCATGCTTTCCCTCTTCTTCTGATCTAAAATGTTTTCTTCATTGACCTACTTCCTGTCTAGTGCACATCCTTTTCTGTTCCTGCTGTACTCCATAACTAGGAATTCAGCCAACTCTATCACCCTAATACTACTATACCTTATTTATTATAACCTATCCACTATACCCACAAGTGCCTCCCACGTAGTGCAAGAATGATAGAATGGAGTGTACACAGGAGCAGGAAGTTACTTACATAAGACAGCACAGTGGGGCAGACATTTTGAACAAAAAGGAGAAGGATAAAAAAAACACAGAAATGTAGTAAAATAACTTTTTTTAGTCAATATATGTTAATTTATTCGACTTTTGAAAATAGGTTTCATCATCTGGAGAACCCCCTTTAATGGGACTATCCAGTAATAGAAAAATATGGCCACTGTCCAGAGACAGCACCGCTCTTGTCTCCAGTTTGGGTGCAGGTTTTGGCACTCAGTTCCATTGAAGTGAATGAAGCTTAATTGCAAACCACACCTGATCTGGAGACAAGAGTTGTAGATAATCCCTTTAAGGGGTTAAAAGGAGGGCCTGCTCTTATTTTTTTCAGAAGCATCATTCTTGTCAATGACATTCGTGTGCTTCCCTTATTTTACCCATTAATTTGAATCCACTTTGGCTTTGGCTCAAAAACTGCCATGTTTGAAGCCAACATATATCAATGAAATCATGGTCTAGGCCCAGTAGTTGGGTTACTACTGAGAGGGTCACTACCTCACCCTAATGTCATGCCCCATATGAAGCCTGATTCTTACCTCTAGGCTTTGGAGCTCATCTTCCACCACTTGGAGGGAACCTCATAAAGCCGCCATCGCTGTCATATATAAGCCTTCCGCCAGGCTTATGTGTTTCCATCTATCATAAGACTCAGATCATTTATTTTCTAGCTGTTTATTAGCGGCATCTGTTCCTAAAATCTGCCAGTGCCGGAACACGTAGCGATTACTGTAAAGTATCACCGTAGCCTGTGCGACTGAGGCGCTGCGCATATTGTCAGATCTATTAGAATCTTCCATCTCCTCACTGACGCATATGCAGGAGACATAAAAACAACAACAACTGAGAGCAGCGGTAACCAGGTGGGATGTGGGAGGCGGGCGCGGAGTCACCACTATGTACAGCGCGGGCTCATAGCAAATAGTAAGAAAAACTCTGTAAACACCAACTCTTCCCCTTTTTAAATTTATTAAAAAGTTTGAATATTTTACAAACATTTCTTTAATTGCTTAAAGGGGTTTTCCTTTCTCCTTTTTTCCAGCTCGGCCCACTCTCACTTACTGGTTCAGGGCGTGGAGGAGGTGTAAGGACAGGGCACAGTGGCACCATCGGCATCACTGTATCTCCATCTGGCATTACACATGTCTCCGGAGACAATCCAAGCCTTGGAGACATGTAGGATGTCAGAAGGAGACATAAGATGAGTGAAAACATCCCTTCAGCTCCCGACCACCAGTCTCGCCACTGCCTGGCCCAGTGGCTGGGATACTAAGCAACCGCTGCCAACATGACAGTGACAGAAAGGGACCAAACTCAGAAAAATAAGCATTTTCGCCAATGGAATGCATTGAGAAAATTTTGTTTTTGCATTTTCCTAACAAAGATTTACAGAATGGGAATATCCCTTTAAGTGCTCTAAAATGGGAGATAGATAGATAGATAGATAGATAGATAGATAGATAGATAGGAGATAGATAGATAGATAGATAGATAGATAGATAGATGATAGACAGGAGATAGATAGATAATAGATAATAGATAGATAGATGATAGATAGATAGGAGATAGATAGATAGATAGGAGATAGATAGATAGATAGATAGATAGATAGATGATAGATAGATAGATAGATAGGAGATAGATAGATAGATAGGAGATAGATAGATAGATAGATAGGAGATAGATAGATAGATAGATAGATAGATAGATAATAGATAGATAGGAGATAGATAGATTATAGATAGATAGGAGATAGATAGATAGATAGATAGATAGATAGGAGATAGATAGATAGATAGATAGATAGATAGATAGATAGATAGATGATAGACAGGAGATAGATAGATAGATAGATAGATAGATAGATAGATAGGAGATAGATAGATAGGAGATAGATAGATAGATAGATAGATAGATAGATACCACTGTTCCGAGTGTTTTTCTTTATGGAATAAATGATTCACGATTTTTTCACCACAAGACTGGCGTGCTGCAGTCATATCGTTTCTGCTATTTAACATACACCCTTGGATCAGGGTGATACCGCTGGCACCCAGCATTCATTCATTTCTGAGTGCCACACTTTTTTGAAGAGCCTAGATAGATAGATAGATAGATAGATAGATAGATAGATAGATAGATAGCAAATAGATAATCCACGGCACTCACGGGGTTAAACGGTGAAAAAAGTAAGTGATTTATTGCAGCATTCCAAAACAAGACACGACGTTTCGGTAACCTCACGTTACCATCCTCAAGTGTGGATGGTAACGTGAGGTTACCGAAACGTTGTGTCTTGTTTTGGAATGCTGCAATAAATCACTTACTTTTTTCACCGTTTAACCCCGTGAGTGCCGTGGATTATCTATTTGCTATTTGGGAACGATCTGTGGTCAGGATCCAGGACCGCTGGCACCCGAATATTTTTGAGCAGTGCTGCTTAGATTTTCTGTTACATAGATAGATGGGAGATAGATAGATAGATAGATAGATAGATAGATAGATAGATAGGAGATAGATAGATAGATAGATAGATAGATAGATAGATAGATAGATAGGAGATAGATAGATAGATAGATAGATAGATAGGAGATAGATAGATAGATGATAGATAGATAGATACATAGATAGGAGATAGATAGATAGATAGATAGATAGATAGATAGATAGATAGATAGATAGATAGATAGGAGATAGATAGATAGATAGATAGATAGATAGATAGATAGGAGATAGATAGATAGATAGATAGGAGATAGATAGATAGATAGATAGATAGATAGATAGATAGGAGATAGATAGGAGATAGATAGATAGATAGATAGATAGATAGATAGATAGGAGATAGATAGATAGATAGATAGGAGATAGATAGATAGATAGATAGATAGGAGATAGATAGATAGATAGATAGGAGATAGATAGATAGATAGATAGATAGATGATAGATAGATAGGAGATAGATAGGAGATAGATAGATAGGAGATAGATAGATAATAGATAGATAGATAGATAGATAGGAGATGGATAGATAGATAGATAGATAGATAGATAGATAGATAGATAGATAGATAGATAGATAGGAGATAGATAGATAGGAGATAGATAGATAGATAGATAGATAGATAGATAGATAGATAGATAAGAGATAGATAATAGATAGATATAAGCAGAGCCATGTACAGATATAGTCACCCCCTACACACGTCCTTAGTTTCTTGGTATTATTGTTGTGTTCTCAGTGTGGTCTTTCTATACTGTTCCTCCATAGCTCAGTATACTGTACATTCCATCTTCCTTCTTTCTCTGTCATGCTCACGAGTCTCCACTTATATAGATGTTCTGTGTGGAGCGGCATTGTTCTCCATGCAGCGACTGAATTGTACACCGGGTCTCTTTGAGCCATTGATGAGATTTAACGCTTTCGATCTGAATGGAGGCGGCATGAATATAGTAATAGTGGAAAAAGAGGGGAAAATCAGGTATAGAGAAGCGAGGCCTGTGTATGACGACAAGGCTAATAAGTCCGAGCTGTGTAAACGCTGAGACCTCGGCATAACACCGCCATTCCCAACCAACCATTCATTTACGTGAAATCAATAGACTTCCTGTGGTTGCTTTCCATGTAACCTCTACTTAATTTGTCACTCTCCTCGGCTGCTTCTACAATAGGATGGTCTATGTGTTTAGCAGGGGAAAGTTCCAGAATGAGTGAGTCATGTGACCTTAGCGGAAATACATGTTCATTAGTTCTCCATCTATTAGAAGAAAATCAGAATTTCTACTTGTTCTTCGACAATTCAGTCAACAGTCAGGTTTTTCATCTCACATGTCATTAACAAGATCACAAAGGGGCGGGGTTTATGCAAATTAAGATTATGTGGGCTGTCACATTGTGAAGCATAAGGCGGGGCTTCAAATATCCCACAGTTTGGGATTAATATATTGTACTAAGTTCCTGAGAATTGGGCCGATGGTTTCCAACAAGATTTAAAAAAAAATTCTTAGACCGGAATTCAGAAAGTGGCAAATTAAAAAAAAAAAATCAGATTCAAACGCCATTGTAGAAAGTCTCAAAATATGAAAACTTCTCATTCTGTTGGCAATTTAGATGCACAAAATCTGACCATTTAAATCGGGATGCAGTTTTAAAAAGTGTAACAAAAATTTCTGTTTCTAATAAAGTTTTAGAAAGTAGCAAATTTCCAATTTCAGATTCAGATAGAATTATTAAAAGTGGAAAGTGGAAACATTTCTAAATCCGATGCCTTTTAGAAAGCACCAAATTCAGAAGATGTATATGTATTCTCTCTCCTATGGAAAAAAAAGATAGATGTAGCAGTCCCTTAAAGTCAAAAAAGTGGAGAAAATCAAGCGATTGCTCCTCAATTTTTGCAAAAGTTAAATAGGATTTTCATGATGACACTTTTTATTAAAAGGGAGAAAAATATTTTTAAATCAACTAGTGTCAGAAAGTTATACAGATTTGTAAAGTCTCCCAGTACTTATCAGCTGCTGTATTCTTTCCAGTCTGCCATAATGCTCTCTGCTGCCACCTCTGTTCATGTCAGGAACTGTCCAGAACAGGTGATGTTTTATATGGGGTTTTGCTCCTGATGTGGACAGTTCCTGGCATGGACAGAGGCGGCAGCAGAGAGCATTGTGTCAGATTGGAAAGAATACACCGCTCCCTGTTGATCATACAGCAGTTGATAAGTACTGGAATACTACTTTTAAATAGAAGTGATTTACAAGTAACTTTTTGGCCCCAGCCCATTTAAAAAAAAAAAAATATATATATATATATATCTATCTATATATATATATATATATATATATATATATAAAGAGAGAGAGAGAGAAGCAATTTTAAAAATCATTATTTTTTAAAATTTATTTTTTAAAATGCCAACTTCATACATTTCTGATGCTATTTTACAAAGAGTCCGCAGGTGACACCTTCTTGATCCACGTTGTTATTGTTTTAGACAAAAACCTGACAATAAAAGAGCAAAAATTTCCATTTTTCCCAAACTTAAAACTGTCTGAAAACCGTAGCGTTCAATGATTTATAAGACCGACGCTCCCTGTAGACAGCAGCAGCTTTATCTCACCGCCGGGAGCCGCCTGGTACTTTTCGCGTGATGATGTCATCGCGGGTCACTTTCATGAAAAATGCAAAGTGTTTGTTGTCTCCGGGAAAAAAAAAATTAAATAAATAAAATATTTGCCTAAATGCGTCCGTGGGGATTCAGCAGTCATTACACTTGTGTTACTGGGCGAGAATAAATAAAGCTTTTTTCATTTTGTAAGCATGCATATTTAATTAACCCCGCGTTGCATCCAGATTTGTGGCCGCTCTTCCATGCAGATGCAAATGCGTGGTTAGAATTACCGTCCTACTGTGCGCAGGCAGATTATCTGTATTCCCGAGCAGTCTGAGGGTTCAGCGCTAACACAGCAGAGTAAATTAGCATTTTATGAAATGGAAATCTCCTAAATTATTAAGAGTCCCCGGTTCAGATTGATTACCGCCATCCTCATTATCATTCCAAGGCCGGAGTCCCTTCATCTTGCTTCCCCCAGGTATTTGTCTACTATATGTAGTCGCTCATTATAAACTCATAAACTAAGTCTTATGGGGCGTGTAGTCTCGGCAGATCGTTTTCTTGACGTTCCTCGAAAGGGTTCTGTAATTTGAACAACCCCCTTTCCATTTGCCTTACGATGGGACACCAATGTAATATAGCGGTGTCTGATCCTATGGTGGTAGCTATGGAGGAGCGGAGAGGACGAAGGGCTTCCAGCGAATCTGGAACTCAGGATCAGTACAAGATAAGTAATTTAATGTACGTACACAGTGACCCCCCCCCCCCCCCCCCCCCCCAGCAGAATAGTGAGTGCAGCTCTGGGGTATAATACAGGATGTAACTCAGGATCAGTACAGGATAAGTAATGTATGTACACAGTGACCCCACCAGCAGAATAGTGAGTACAGCTCTGGAGTATAATGTGGAATGTAACTCAGGATCAGTACAGGATAAGTAATGTAATGTATGTACACAGTGACCCCACCAGCAGAATAGTGAGTGCAGCTCTGGGGTATAATACAGGATGTAACTCAGGATCAGTACAAGATAAGTAATGTAATGTAATGTACGTACACAGTGACATCCCCCCCCCCCCCCAGCAGAATAATGAGTGCAGCTCTGGGGTATAATACAGGATGTAACTCAGGATCAGTACAGGATAAGTAATGTATGTACACAGTGACCCCACCAGCAGAATAGTGAGTGCAGCTCTGGAGTATAATACAGGATGTAACTTAGGATCAGTACAGGATAAGTAATGTAATGTGTGTACACAGTGACCCCACCAGCAGAATAGTGAGTGCAGCTCTGGAGTATAATGCAGGATGTAACTCAGGATCAGTACAGGATAAGTAATGTAATGTATGTACACAGTGACCCCACCAGCAGAATAGTGAGTACAGCTCTGGAGTATAATGTGGAATGTAACTCAGGATCAGTACAGGATAAGTAATGTAATGTATGTACACAGTGACCTCACCAGCAGAATAGTGAGTACAGCTCTGGAGTATAATACAGGATGTAACTTAGGATCAGTACAGGATAAGTAATGTAATGTGTGTACACAGTGACCCCACCAGCAGAATAGTGAGTGCAGCTCTGGAGTATAATGCAGGATGTAACTCAGGATCAGTACAGGATAAGTAATGTAATGTATGTACACAGTGACCCCACCAGCAGAATAGTGAGTACAGCTCTGGAGTATAATGTGGAATGTAACTCAGGATCAGTACAGGATAAGTAATGTAATGTATGTACACAGTGACCCCACCAGCAGAATAGTGAGTGCAGCTCTGAAGTATGTAAAGCCCCATCTTAATATAACAGCAAACTAACCTCTGCTACATCTGTCCATTACTGTCTTTCCACATGCCATACATGTATATTACGGAATGAACGTCAGCTACAGCACAGTTTACATTCTACCTTTCATTTTATGAACCGGCTCTATAAGAAGAATTAATCTTTTCCTTTTCTGCCATTTGATGCTAATATAAGAAATTGGACATTTTTCACTGACTCACTTGACAAATCTTTGGCAGCCGCAGCGCGGAGTCACCCAGAATCAGCGCCACGATATATTCGCTCACGTACGACTCGTGGAAGCGCTGCCAGCTTTATCATTCAGATTCAGAAGTTTTTCTCCGGATGTGAAAGTCAAAGGACTTTATAGGAACACGACATTATCTGTATATTAGACCTGATCTAAATCTATCATAGTAAGGGATAGCAGACCCAAAATGAATCCTAATAATGGGTCATTATATAATTAGTACAGAACAGGGACCTATCTTATTATTATAACCCACATATAAAAGTAACAGCAACACAGTGAATAGCACAAATGATAAACTCAGCTCTGCTTCATTGAGGAGTTTTGGTCGGGGGCGTATTATGGCTTTCATCACTTCTTCAAAGAGAGGAGAAGCCTTTATGTACAACTCTATAATATGGACATCTGAGGCCAGGAAACTTTAGAGAAGTTAGTGGTAAGATAAGTGACGGAGTCTGACATGACCTTAGTGCTGTCGAGGTGTGAAAGCCGCAGCGACGAGATCTCCTGGTGCGAAGCTGTAAGAGCGCACAAGTCCATGTCACTGTCACATAATGAAAAATGATCCTTTATTCTCTGGGGAAAAAAATGATGAAAACTTTTTTCTTTCTGTGTGTTTTTATGTCCATTTTTTGTTATTTGCATGTTCTTATATTGTCTAGAAAAAAGTGGAAAATTCTTTACTTATTCTGTACTGATCCTGTTACATCCTGTATTTTACCCCAGAGCTGCACTCACTATTCTGCTGGTGGGGTCACTGTGTAGAAACATTACTTATCCTGTACTGATCCTGAGTTATACTCCAGAGCTGCACTCACTATTCTGCTGGTGGGGTCACTGTGTAGAAACATTACTTATCCTGTACTGATCCTGAGTTATACTCCAGAGCTGCACTCATTATTCTGCTGGTTATCTTTAAAATAATAAAACAAGCTTATTCTCATGAGTGCTACGCACTGTACAGCTTAGCTAGTACTGTGATACAGGAGGACAGCTCTACATCCGTGCCTTGTATAAAGATCAAGAATCCCAGTTGGGATCATCAGCTCAAACTCTATACAAATACTAAACCAGTAAGAGTTTTTTCCAATAGAAGTCAATGGCAGCTTCATGCCCAATCCTTGTATGTACTGGGTGTTACTCCTGCTAAATATTGTTGGTCTTATTAAACCTGTAGAGATTATTATCCTACTAGATTCCAGGTTTATTCTGGATTCACCATTTGTTTTTCAGAGTATTAAGGTCAGCTGGCTGCCACCCCCATCAGGAACCCAAAATGGATTTATCACCGGATATAAAATCCGGCATCGGAAGACCACCCGACGGGGAGAGCTGGAGACTATAGAGCCCAATAATCTATGGTACTTGTTCACAGGTGAGTGACTGAATGTTATAACTCGTAACTCTTTAGACACAACCATATTGTATCAACGTCCTATATCTAGAGACAAAGAGTCAATCAAATGTGGTCATGATAGATTGGGAAAACCTCATGTGGTGTGACTGGAAGCAATCTGGATCATGATGGTCAAAATTTATTCAGATTTCCTAATTGAAATGATGGATTACAAGAAGCCAATTCAACTGTTCTATGAATGGATATATCCAGTAGTATCTAGGAGTGATAAATAGAGATGAGTGCTTGGCATTTAAATACCGGTGGTTGAAGAAGTTGCATGCAGCCCTACAGAGACCGGGAAAACTTGGACATAGCCTATGTCCTATGGCTGGATTCATATTTTCTGGACTCCCTAAGGCCGGGTTCACACAGCATAAGACACCGGATGTTCTGTGACATGTTTGTGTCACAGAACGGCCGGTTTCAGTGAAGGTCATCCCAACTGGTACTGTAGTACTGGCCGGTTAAATTTTATTTCTTTTGAATTGGGATGCGGGCGCATTTGGGTGTATATATTACATTCGGATGTGCCTGCATTCCATTTACCCATAGCTGACAATGTAAAGTACGGTAGGAGCTGCACTTTACATTGTCTTAACAGTCAGTTGTGTGCAGCAGTTATTCAGTGAATAGCGGCCGCACAAAACTGATGTGTCAGTTTTTTGTGTGGCCACAAGGAATCCCGGCCGAAGTGTATACTGTCCATAGACTTCAATGCAATGTATATTTTCAATTATTCACGGCCAGTGTTGCAATGTGCAACAACGGCCATGATTAATTGAAAATATACATTGTGTGAACATAGCTTAAGGCTGCATCCAACTTCTTCAGCCACCAGTTGTCAAATGCCCAATGATCGGACTTGAGTCACTCTCATCTCTAGGGGTTTTGGTAGAACCAAAAGATGTATTGGAATTGATGGGTTATAAGAAGCGAATTCAATAGAGATGAGCGAACCTGGAGCATGCTCGAGTCCATCCGAACCTGAACTTTCGGCATTTGATTAGCGGTGGCTGCTGAAGTTGGATAAAGCCCTAAGGCTATGTGGAAAACATGGATATAGTCATTGGCTGTATCCATGTTTTCCAGACAACCTTAGAGCTTTATCCAAGTTCAGCAGCCCCAGCTAATCAAATGCCGATCGTTCAGGTTCGGATCGACTCTGAACCTGAACTCTGTTTGCTCATCTCTAGAATTCAACCATTTGACACATGGATATATCCAGTATTATGCCATAGTGGTAAAAGAAATGGAAGATCCATGTTACGTTTCATGTACATGGACGCTACACCATATCATGGACTCATTGAGCTCCATTGTGCTACTGCTTGGTGCCGGTCATGGCAGCCATTGGGTTGGACTTCTTTACTGTCACACAAGGTACATCTGTCAATATGAAAGGGAGCTCAACTAGTCCTAATAGTATTGGCACCCGGTGATCCAGAGCTACAGCGGTGGTCATAGCCTCAATCCAATGCTTGGTGCCCCGAGCTATAAGAAAGTCCACGGCAAAGTGTGCCGATATGGTTCGGAGTTGTTTGGGCTCTATATGACTGTATTATTGTGGCACATTATAATGGCGGGGGACGTCCAGACATCAATGTCTTCCCCTGAGTGGGTCCTCAAATTAACTAGATAAAAACCCAAATGTCATCCTCACATCAGACGTCATCCATCCTTTAGTTTCCCGGTGATTTACCTTTGACAGGCTCCCTCACATTCATTCATAAGCCAAGATTAATTGGAGATGAAATTAGCCGAACGAAATGAGCGATCTTCCCCGCGTCCGGAGCGCCCCCTCAGCTTCACGCCAGATATGTATCAGGATTGATCTTCATATTAAGCCTCTATTATTGGAATTCAATGTTAGGACCGATCTGTCTGTCAAAAGCGAGATGTATCATTGAGGGCTGTAAATGAAAGGGAAGATTGAGGTAATTGAAAAGCCAGATGCCTTGATAAATCCCCGACTCTCATCGCTTTTCTGAGCTGCTGACCTTATAACTCAAGTGGGGGGGAAATCTAGTGTCTGGTGCTCTTCTTATATATCAGGTAATAGAAAAAGTAGTAATCAGAAGGAAATGGTGGAGACGCGGAAAACCATCCATACACCATGGGCTTGTCCAGTCTATGGCAAGGACCGGCTCTTCTTCACGAGGAGGTGAAAAATTGTGAAAAACTGGAAAAGTGACCACTAACTTCAAGTGTCCACACAGTTTACTCCTCATCTCTGCAAGAAAACACTTTGGGGGAGATTTATCAAACATGGTGTAAAGTGAAACTGGCTCAGTTGCCCCTAGCAACCAATCAGATTCCACCTTTCATTCTTCACAGACTCTTTGGAAAATGAAAGGTGGAATCTGATTGGTTGCTAGGGGCAACTGAGCCAGTTTCACTTTACACCATGTTTGATAAATCTCCCCCTTTGTGATCAGAGTATTGAACTTTTTTTTAAAAGATTGAGATTTGCAACCCCTTTGAGGCTGGGTTCACACTACGGAACCTGAGCGGAGAATTTTTTAAGGATTCCGTAGCGCGCACCCGTTCACGGCCTTGTGCCTCTCCTCCGGCTCCATAGACACCATTCTTTGGGCAGCCCGATTCCGCTATTCGCCAAAAGAATTGACGTGTCAATTCTTTTGGCAGAATGCGGAATCTGACCATGCATAGAATAGTGTCTATGGCACAGGCGGAGAGGCGCGCGGCCATGAACGGGTACGTGCTACGGAATCCATCAGAAATTCTCTGCTCCGGTTCTGTAGTGTGAACCCAGCCTTAAAGGGGTTATCCAGCGCTACAAAAACATGGCCACTTTCCTCCTACTGTTGTCTCCAGTTTGGGTGGGGTTTTGAAACTAAGTTCCATTGAAGTAAATGGAGCTTAATTGCAAACTGCACCTGAACTGGAGACAACAGTAGGGGGAAAGGGGCCATGTTTTTGTAGCGCTGGATAACCCCTTTAAGGGGTACTCCAAAAAAAATTAACTGCTGTTAGGAAGTTATATAGATTTGTAATTTACTTCTGTTTAAAAATCTTTTTTCAGTACATATTAGCTGCTGTGTGTTCTGCAGGAAGTGGTGTATTCTTTCCTATCTGACACAGTGCTCTATTCTGCCACCTCTGTCCATGTCAGGAACTGTTCAGAGCAGTAGCAAATCCCCATAGAAAACCTCTCCTGCTCTGGACAGTTCCTGACATGGACAGAGGTGGCAGCAGAGAGCACTGTGTCAGACTGGAAAGAATACACCACTTCCTGCAGGACATACAGCAGCTGATAAGTACTGGAAGACTTGAGTTTTTTTAATTAGAAGTAATTTTCAAGTCTGTAAATGTTTCTGACACCAGTTGATTTGAAAATATTTTTTTCCCACTGGAATGCAACTTTAAAGCATGCAAGCTATTCGGTACCAATCAGACAGTATAAGTAACTGACCATTCAAACTCCAATCCAAAGAGTTACAGATCTATAGCCTCAATGACACAATCTACCGACGTGTTTCTAGGGTCAGTCAAACCGTTTAATTTTGGGTTGAAAAATGTCCTTGTCTTTGAGGTTTTCTCTAAAAAAAAAAGCCACCCTAAGCAATGCTGGAGCTGAGGTGGCAGCAGAAAACACTGTGTCAGACTGGGAAGAATACACCACTTCCTGCAGGACATACAGCAGATGATAAGTACTGGAAGTCTTGAATTTTTAAGTAGAAGTAATTTATAACTCTGTATAACTTTCTGGCACCAGTTTCTTAAAAAAATTGCCATTAAATAGTTTTGAATGGAGTTAATGTCACTTTGTCCTTGTTTGATCCCTAAAATATTTTAAAATGTGAGCTGTTGTTGTCATTTTAACGCGTTTCAGCTCCTTATATTACTTTACTTTTATTACTATCCATTTCAATAAAGGGCAGTCTCCTACTCAGATAAAACATGGCTGATTGCTTTACTTCTATGCTGTAAAACATTACCCTTTGTAGTTTTTCTTTTTTAAAAAGTGACACGGCGTGATTGTTTAAGTGTCGCAGTTAAATGTTCTGCTTTCTGCGAGCGTATTTCTTGTCAAAGTAAGTATATCTTCTTCCAGAACAATCAGACATCTGCCATAACAGGGTAATTTAAGTTGCACTTACAGCTTTAAATATCCTGCATTAGACTAATAGTGAAGGATCTGGAAACTAACTTTAAGGCGCTGGTATCAACAGTTCCAGCATTGTGTATAGTGTCTTATAGATACGGAAAACCTCGAAGGCAGGCACTAAGAATTTTTAACCCAAAATTGAATATATTGACCCTAGAAACACGTCGGTAGATTTTGTCATTGAGGCTGTAGATCTGTGACTGTTTGGATTTCTACTATTAGTTTGATTGATTTGCTTATACTGTTTGATTGGTACTGGATCGCATGGGTGCCTTAAGTGAGTGCTCCAGTGGCAGAAAAAATCCAATCAACTGGTGTCAAAAATTATATAGATTTGTAATTTACTTCTATTTAAAAATCTCCAGTCTTCCAGTACTTATCAGCTGCTGTGCGTCCTGCAGGAAGTGGTGTATTCTTTCCTGTCTGACACAGTTCTCTCTGCTGCCACCTCTGTCCATGTCAGGAACTGTCCAGAGCAGAAGTTTTCTATGGGGTTTTGCTGCTGCTCTGGACAGTTCCTGACATGGACAGAGGTGGCAGCAGAGGGCACTGTGTCAGACTGAAAAGAATACATCACTTCCTGCAGGACAGACAGCAGCTGATAAGTACTGGAAGACTTAAGATTTTTAAATAGAAGTAATTTAAAAATCTATGCCAGCTGGTTTGAAAACAGTTTCCTTTTCCCCTTTAAGGAGAGTCTTAACGTGTTCATATATGTTTAAAAGCTGTTGGCCAAAAGTTCTTTATTTATGGAGCAGCTGCTGCCATAGTGAATGAATAGAGTGGCGGAATACATGTACAACTCCTCTCTTCTCTTTGCTCCCTCTGTAGATGTGATATAAAGCAAGTGTGCTATATACATTATTTTTTTTGTTGTTATCATGCTGTAAAACAAAGCTGAACTTACCAGAAATCCAGGTCCAGTCTCCTGAAGGCAGATTTTCAGACTTGTGCTGGTTGAAAAAAACAGACTAAACACAGGGATCCCGGCCAGTACAGAGAGTCCCGGCTCAATTTGTCCATCAATCACATGACTGCTTCTCTCTGTGAGCGCTCAGTTTGCCTGAAATACACAGGACTTCCTGTTTTCTGACTGTTTCCCCTTTTTTGAGAAAAAAAAAAAAAGAGTCCGAAAACAGGAAGTGTCGTGTTTTCCATGATAACTAAAAAAAAAAATTATGAATGCAAATTGCAAACTTGCTTTATATCACCTCTACTGTTGATTTAGATTTTTAAAGTTATAACGACAGCGACACTTTAAGATCGAGGGGTTTCTAGAAGGAGAACCACCCCTGAATTTCATTTGATCCTGTGTCATGACACTTATTTCTGATCTGGTCCGTGTATGGTTTGTCCTTGAGTACATTGAATGCCTTTTTGTGTTGCAGGACTTGAGAAGGGAAGCCAGTACAGCTTCCAAGTCTCCGCAATGACGGTGAATGGGACTGGACCCTCCTCGGACTGGTATACCACCGAAACGCCAGAGAACGACCTTGATGGTACGTGATTTGTTGTCACATTTTTGTTCACACTGGAGTTTTAGTACAGGGTTATATAGGCTGCAGAAGTAGCTGGAAGATTAGGAAAGGTTTTTTTGTTTTGTTGTATTAGTTTAAATTTGTATAGTGTTAGGGCTACAAATGACTTCAGGGTCAGTGATTACGTATATAATCCACCAAGTAGCTATCACAGTCATGGCTATGCCACAAACAATCCTTGTTATTACACCCTTTAAGACAGAAGACATCCCCTTTATGTGCTATATGCCACCTCCATGGGCTTCGTCAGACCCACTACATCCAATCCATTCATGGACAGCCATTTATTTGATGGGGAATTGTATGGGCTGACAACTAATCACCATGCTGGGGTGGGGTGTTGTCAGGAAGCCTGTTTCCATTTATGAAGGGGTTGTACTCTCTCTTCCTTTTTCTTACATCTCGTGACACATGACACAATTGATCCAATAATTTCCTATGGAATCAGTACTGTGACATCATTCGTGACATCAGTCTTCCTTGCACCTTGTTCCTTGTCTCTCTGTCCGGCCATGGGCGTTGGAGAGATACACACAGTGTAGGACGTTTCCATCTGTTATCCTCAAAAAGAAGATAGAGATGACAGTATCCTAAAAATTTTAGTTTTTTTCTACCAAAAATAGAGATGGGCAACATTTTGACCCTTACAATAGTTCCTGTAAAAGACCTGTAGGGTCAAAATGTTTCCTATATGGATGCCTATCAGAGAACAATAAAATTATATAGAGGATGCTGACATCTCTGTCTTTGATGGTTGGAAGTGTTGGGAAGACTATTGGGTGTATTGGAAAGATTTTGAGACCATCTTCCCATCTATCATTTGCAGTCTCCCTACCTTGGTGCTTTGGACTCCATCGCTTGTGTATGGACAGCAGATTTGTGATAACCCGGCCTGAGCTACGTTCAGACAGGAATATAGCAATAACATTATTAGCAGCGATAACCTTCAATGTGCTACCGGTCACCCTTGTTGGCCACTAGAGATGAGCAAACTTACCAAAAGTTTGGGTTCTTACAAACCACAACGATTAGCATTTTAAAAGGTGGATGCAGCTTGAGGACTGCTTGGAAAACTTGGATACAGCCATAGCATTCACCTTCTCCAGGCAATTCAAATGCCAATCGATCAAACATGTGCGAATCTCCAACTTTTGGCAGGTTCGCTCATCTCTATTGGCTACGTATCCTTATTGAACACTGTTCACACAACCGTGACCAATTTTTGGATTTCTTAGGCCTCAACTTCATTCCAGGACAATAGCATACAACTGTATTACTTTTGAGATCTTGAACAAGCTTAAACATGAAAGTAACTAAGTCCTCATACGTTCCATTGACCCCTACCGTGTGTGATATTAAGACACGTTTTGAGTATTTTTGCACAGGACTTCAAATTTCATTGATGCTTTGGTGAAACCAGAGGAAGCCAAACACCTATTAGATGCTGAGCGGCCCCGGCGCACCAACCGGGGCCGCCAGGCAGATTGTTAACGGCAGCTACTTTATTGCGTATAGGATTCATGTTGCTCACCTCGCCTTGCCTGTATTTCTATGTGAAATGAGCATCAGTGAGGTAGACAGTATGTTGGAGAGCTGCCGCCGTTCCCCACGGATATCCTTTTTAATTAGTACATTTTGCTAAAGTGATTGGAAAGCCACTTAAGAGTCAAGGTTCCCCGCAATGCTCCCTTGTGGTTGCTGGCATCTGGGAAGCTCTCAAATATTTATTTTTAGACTTCGGATTCCTGTGGGAACCCCCAAGAGAATTGCCTTTAAAAGGTTTCATTCAATTTGCCTAAGTGAAGATGTTCCGAAAGTGAGAGCTTGTCAACAGATGATCAGAGCAAAGCGCTCAAAATCCGCAGGTTGTATTGGATTTTATTCTTTGTTAGGACACTCTCTTACCCTGTAGAGTTCTCTAGGGGGGCCAGCCAGAGGAAATATCACTCCATCCAAACAGAAGAGAATAGGAATGATGCTTTCCAAGCTCTGGCAGAAGACCTAAGAAGTCTTGAGGCCCTGAATGTTTTGACCCTAAGGCCATGTTCACATGGCGTGAGATACCGGCCATTCCGTGACCCGGCCAGGTCACGGAACGCCCGATGTCAGAGAAGATCATCCCAGCTGGTACTGCAGTACCGGCCGGATGATCTTCACTGCCGCTGAATTCGCATGCGGGTGAATTCCCTGCTGCCGCACGCTCCATTTTGTGCACTGACAGGTTTTCTGCGGCCGCAATTCAATGAATAGCGGCCGCAGAAAACTGACATGTTTTTTCTGCCTGATGAAAAGGGTAGTTAACTCTCGAAACGCATCATATCTGTAAATACAGAAAGCAAAAGTTTGTTTTATGCCAGTGTTGGGTGTCCTCTTCTTGAGACCAGGCCTGGTTTCAAGGGACTAGCTCCAAAAAGGAATCCACCATTCTTTGAATCAATTTCAGTTCAGAATTTGAATGATATACAACACAATCACCCCCACTAGGCATGATGGGTAATTTGGACAATTCACCATAATACACCAAAACTGTTTATTATATCGCTGGATATTTGTGGTGAAGGGCTCTATTTCCTATGAGTGAAGCCAGCATCTGCTTCACAGCTGATCCCCTCAGTAATTGTTCACATCTTATTATAACATGTCACAATATAAATCATAGAAGACATGAGGACTAACATGGTGCCAAGTTTCACACTGAGATTTTCTGTTCGGTAAATTTGCGGCCAGCCGAGACTCTAAAATTGCCTGATTAGTTGTTTTTTTTTTCTGTCAGTTGTATACAGCTCAGCATCACCATTTATTGCATTCAGGTCATTCCAATTACAGGATTTTTGTTGCTTTTTTTCACTCTCTATGTCGCCCATCACCATCTGCTATGACATAAATTTGGCTCTCGAGCGAAAAGTAAATCTGAAATGTACAAATTTCCATCATTGTAGTCTTAATAATTAGTGAACACGCTGTTCTCTTTTGGGAATACTTCATTTGTGCTATCGTATGATGGCTTCACCACGTACCGAATATCTGATGTCTTCATTATAAATTTCCACTATGTGATAAGTTGCTTCGGTGATGCAAAAACATTAGCTTGTTCCTTACGCTCTCAAAGAGACAAGCCACCATGTTGTGCTCATGGAGTTGCTTATGGCAAAGTCGGATTCTTGTTATGTGATGTGGTGGCCATGATAGGATAGAATTTGCTTCCGTAGAGGTCAGGGTAAGTTATGAAACATAGTGCACCACAATGAACCCCATTGTAATTTCATATCTGACTTTAGAAACTCCAGGTGATCAGCTGTTATTGATTAGCATTTCTGAAGGCAGACTCCCAGCGATCAGCTGATCAGCACAAAGGATGTCTTCATATTTTTGCAACTACACTAACACTGAAAATAAATTTTTTGACACCAAATGATCAGCCATGGATCTGACTTTAGAAATTCCAGGTGATAAGCTGTTATTAATTAGCGTTTCTGAAGGCAGACTCCCAGCGATCAGCTGATCAGCAGAGTGGGTACCTTTATTAGTGTTGAGTGGAGTTGCCGAACTGTTAGGGTTCGGCAATGTTAACCAAACCCAAATGCTCAGCATTTGACTCCCACCATATCGAGAAGTTTAATGTCGCCCTTGGGAGCCCTGGAAAACATGGTATCCAGGAAGCCCCAGTTCAGCATTTTAAGGGGTTATCCAGCGCTACAAAAACATGGCCACTTTTCCCCCACTCTTGTCTCTAGTTTGGATATGATTTGCATTTAAGCTCCACTTACTTCAATGGAACTGAGTTTGAAACCCCACCCAATATGGAGACAAGAGAGGGGGAGAAGTGGCCATGTTTTTGTAGCGCTGGATAACCCCTTAAAATGCTGATAACCCCTTTAACTTAGCACTGGATAACCCCTTTAACTTCCCCAGACATCGGAAGTCAAATGCTTGTTGAGGTTCAGGTTGTCAAACCCGAACAGTTCGGCAACTCCGCTCAACACTAATCTTCCATTTCACTCCTGCACTAACATTGGAGTGGACATTTCTGCGTGGGTGCAGCTTCAAAAGCCATGGAGTTACCATAACTTTAGTAACCCCAGGTAATCGGCTGTTGTTGACCGGAGTTGTTCAAGCTGGACTGATCAGCTGATCAGCACAAGTTGTTGTATTCGTGTTTCTTCCACTACACCAACACTGAAGTGGAAATTTCCATCTGGACGCAGCTTAGTCTTTGACTATGGATTTGACTTCACCAATCCCAGGTGTTCAGTTTTTATCGAGTGGAGTGATCATATGATATGATCATATGATCCTCTTCATTGCAAGAACTCAGTTAAGCTGTTAAGATATGTCCACCTTTCTACCCGTTCCAGTGGCAGCCAATAAAAATGTGAATTCAGCTCCGGAGTATGAAACAAGCTGTAAAACCAAGAACAGCGATGTAATTTATGTATAACGTGACTCAACTTTTTAAGTGTATTTTAGCTTTCTGGGGACTTAAGGCTAAATATTTGTTTCTTACACTGTTGAGAAGGAGGCTTTGTGAATGTCTTGGAGCTACTCAATTAAAAATCTAGTAGGTGTCGGAGAGAGCCGCCTCTTCTGAACAGATATTGCAGCTTGTTACCAGTAAATATTGTATTGTTTCTGCATTAATCATACTAAAATCTCTATGATATCTGTTTTTTTGGCATTGCTGACTAGATAGCGGCCCCTGGTCTGCGAGCATGGATTATCTATTTATAACACAACATTTCGCATTTACACTATGATCAGAGTGTATTAGTCAGGCTGTGGGCTCCGATGAGTAAGCCAATCGAATATTAATGTTGTTTTTCTTTGAATCGTAGAATCTCAGGTGCCAGACCAGCCCAGTTCTCTCCACGTCAGGCCTCTGACCACCAGCATCATTATGAGTTGGACTCCGCCGCTAAACCCTAACATTGTGGTGCGTGGGTATATAATCGGCTACGGTGTTGGAAGCCCCTACGCTGAGACGGTGAGAGTGGACAGCAAGCAGCGCTATTATTCCATTGAGAATTTAGGTAAGTGTGCATGATGAAATACTCAAACTATACCCTTCTGCAAATAACTATAAGAGTATATCAGATAAACTTCTGCTCATAGGGATCCAATGTCATAAGTGTCTGAGATAGGGATATCTATTCTATTCTCTTCTATCTATCTATCTATCTATCTATCTATCTATCTATCTCCTATCCATCTATCCATTATCTAACTATCCCCTACAGGAGAAGCATGTTCTAAATGCATTCTGTTCCAGCATTGTGCCACATGTGTGACCAAGATGAACTTCCAATGCAAGTCTATGGAGCTGGCTTGGTCACACACACAGGAAACAGGTAGAGGAGCTCCTATCCGAGCACTTCTCTCCATGCTCATTCTAGCGATGGGTCAGGGTTTGAACACTCTGAGAGATCAAAACTTTTGCAATGTCTCTATGACATATCAAAAGTTTTTCATAGTTACAAAAACTTTTTAATCGCTCTACAGAATGAAAATTGTTTCTAATTTTTACTTGGTGTGTCTGGGGCATTTGTGTCTTGGCCGCCATTTTCATCAGTTGTTAATAGCAACAGCATACACTTTAACTATACCCTTTGGGTATATTTGGTGTTTTCCCTAGTGGAAGCCCAATATATGAACCTGACCCAATGTTTTCCTATCCCAACATGTTTCCTCCATGTAGGACTCTTCAGGGGATATCATCAATTTGCCTTGCTGTATGACCTATGGTGTGTTTAAATGCAAGTGCCACAAGCCTCTTTTTATTCCCCCTTCTGACTTTCTGATAAGGTTATGTGGGCAGCATGGTACACCACCACCCACCACATCATCGGGGCCAGTACAGCAGGGATCCATCCACAGCCTATGATGAGCAGCACAGCAGGTTAAAAAAGCGCCCCCGCCACATAAATTATTGCAATTCCCCTATGGGAGGCTGCAAGAAGAACTCAAAAGGACTCAATAAGGACACAATAAGGATGGTCAATCCATTGTCACCACTTGGATGGTTTCATGGAGGACAGGAGACCAGGCCAAAGCTTCCTATCTTGCATGATTTCTACATAGTGACTTCTTCTTGTCTCCAGGACTGTTATAATGGATAATCAATCCTTAGGATAGGATCTGATCAGTGGGATGCCTGTACCCAGCATCCTACCGAGCAGACAGCTCTGTCTATATTTTTTCATTTAGTCATCTAACCCTTTCCACCACCAAGAACGTCCAATAGAAAATATAGTGAGCTGTAGACCCTTCTCACTTTAATAATGATTTATACTTAGAAAATACATGACTGTGCTTGGGAAAGTGTGCGATTGCATTGGAAATGAATAAATTATGTGGGGCACTGCAGTATGTCAATTACACGTCTTAGAATTCAATGCGTTAAGTCCGGCCGCTGAAGTTCTTGGAACACGGAGTCTTCAATCATGGGATCCAATTATGTGATTTAACGCGGCAAAGTGTTGAATGACAGCTTTAAGTCTCAAGGGGTTCCGCAGCGACGTTAAGTTCCACTAATGCTTGCCTTTCAAGTTAGTACGAAGCTACTGTATATTCCCCCGTCTGGAGAGGAAGATCTAGAATAATATTCTACATTGAACATCATTTATTCTTAAAGATGCATAAAAGTATAATAATCCTAAAGAAGTCCCACATGGTTGAGGCTATAAGTATCTGTCATTCAACCCAGTGGTGTAGTAACTGAGCCGGGAGTAACCCATAACTGCAGTAGAGGAGCGAGATGAAAAATACGGTTAGAGGAGATACTGTAGATACAAATACTTAGTATATAATGGTTCCATCCAATGTGTTGTCAACTATGGAGCAATATAGGTCTTTAATAGACGTTAGGTGGTGGCTCCGGGCTCAGGAACATCAATATCTGACTTTCCTGCATTGTGTTAAGTGAAGCTTCTGTGTTTAATATAAACTTTGTATGAACAATTTTTTGTCCAATTCAATATTTCCCTATGTAAAATGGGACAAATTGGAAAACAATCTCATTGGGAGGAGACCTTGGAGCCATCAGTCTATTTCATAGGCTATATCCATGTTTTCCTGGCAGCCCTAGGGCGACATCAAACTTTTACAGCCGCCAGGAGTCAAATGCAGAACGTTTGGGTTCGGAGAACGTTGCCGAACCCAAACAGTTCAATAAGTCTGCTCAACACTAGTAATAACCGATTAGATCCTATTGATGATATGTTCTGGGGGTGAAATGATAGCTACAAGGATTAGAATGTAACTGTAAAAAGACGTGTATGCGTAGATAGAGGGTAGAACACAGAACCAAAATGAATAGATGGGTAGAAGATGGAGCCCATAAAGCTGCTCTGTTGTCATGTGCCCAATTAGGATTTATAGACATAAAGGCAATGCATCATGGGAAAAAATATACTAAATAGGTCTTCACCAAAAAGGAACTTTTCTGTAAGGCAATAGGGATGAGAGACAAAAAAAAACTAAAAAAAACAGCCTAAAGCCAGATATCACTTCCTGTGGGATAGCTAAATATCCCTATTCATATTTTAAAGCTTTCTTATGGGTTTGATATTGGCTTACAGGGTAGATATCTACAGGTGGTGCTAGAGAGACAGTTTTTTCCCGTCTTTCCCGACCTAATTTGCATACTTTCTACCCCTTGAAAATTTCCTATTAAACTTCATACACCTGCCGACTCTCCTCGATGAGAACCGATATCCACATTGAATATGATTTAACTCATCTGGCCATCCAGTATACTAATGATAAGGAGGAGGAACCCTGAAATAGCTGTGTGGAGATGGGTGCCTCACTCTTTTGAAGAAGAATCCGGTTTATTAGAAGGGGCATTTTAATTTCCATTAGTTTATTCCCTGGGGTATGAGATAATGGGGGTACAACCGCTGAGCCAACTAGAGATATCCGGAATGGGGCCCCAGCTCCGAACCATATTTTGTTTATGGATCCGCCAGCGATAACCCAGGGGACAACTTAATGTTTGTTAAAAAAAAAACCTTTAAGAAACCATATTTATTTTTAAAGCTCTTTTACGTACATTAGGAATGAGGAATCTTCAGTCGTCCAGCTGTTGCAAAACTACAGTTCCCATCATGTCCAGACAGCCAAAGCACTACAGGATCGAATGAAGCAGTTTTCTATCGGTCTTTAGTCCAGAAATACACAACCCCAAAATAGGACCACAATGGATGCCATCTCTTCTGATCTTTTGATAATTCCGGCTCATAAATAGTATACACAGCTCTATGGATCTCAGGGACAAAAGTCGGGAAACTTTGCAAAGTTTTATCCTTTAGTATCTGTTCTAAACAATATTGCAGCAAAAAAGTTATAAAGCAGAAAACAGAGGTATTCCATCATGGAGCCAATATAAAAAAAACAATGGCACTTTTATCATTTTGCGTGCCTACATCGCTGGCTGAATTTCCCTGCAATATGGGTGTAATAAACCAAACCCGATAAAGCATGCCTTACGGCCGGGCGACGGGAACTGCGTGGAGGAGATGCTGAGTGTAATGCTCCTTGCATCCATAATGCCTTATTTCTGCTGTTGTGGGCCAGAGCTATGTTCAGCATCCTGCACGTTAAAGGCGTTCATGGGGAGAAGATGACAACTGCCCGGTGCCGGGGATCATGATGGTTTTATTAGATGATCCTCTGCTGCTATTTGTTGGATGAGCAATAGATTTTCTCCTACTATTCTCTGGTCATTATCAATGAGATGAAGGACATAAAGAAGATGTTATCCCTCTTCTATCATTCAACATGCTCTAGTGTGAGACACGTTTTAGACTATATTGGCTTATAATAGATCTGTATATCAATCTTACGAGGGCTTGTATTGTGTGCAGGGTGGAAGTTTCTATTCAGTTTTTTTTTTCCCTGGGCAAACTTTTTTTTTCGATTAATTTTGATAACGTTGTGGATAGACTGTTAGGTTTTATGTCTTTGCAGTTCTGATGGAGGTGGTAGAGTTAAAGTATTTCAGCATAAAAAAGTCATACTTACCTACCCCAGTCACCTACCCTACTGTACCTATTCAAATTCCTTCTGGTCCCCCACTAGCCTTTGCTTAGTCCTACTTATGAGACATATTGTATCCTATTATTGGGGTAGTATCCGGCTTTGTGATTAACTACAATGAAGACCAAGGGGGAAATAGAAGTGAAATGGGAGCTAAAGAGGATTCTGGTAGGTAAGTATGACTTTTACAAGTATGATTTTTTTTTTTACAAGTAATTCATAACCCTTTAATGTTAATGTTATTTATTTAACCTTAAGCTTTGCCCGGGACTGTGGCCAAAGAAATTGAAGTCCTATTAGATGACCCAAGGCCATCTGTAGACTAGCTAGGATCTCAGAGCCTTCACAAGGTTTGATCTATTGTCTGGTCAGGTAGCATAAAGGATCATAGGGTCATTAGTGTGGCCCTTTTTGTCAATCAGTCATTGGCCACATGATAAGATATGTGAACAAGAATTTTTCAGCATGTCAGATCAGTCAGATCATTGGCTGATAACTAATGTTGAAAAACATTAGTGAAAAACATGCTTATAAAAAGTGTCACAGAGGCTTTTTCAAGCCCCTGAACTGCAAGCTGAAATGCCTCCCTATCTCTGTTTGACATTCAGACTGAGGAGATGTTGCAGCTCGAAGCAACCTAGAAGAGATGCATGCTGCAGTACACCCTCCATACACACTGGTGCAATCTTAGGACATATCAAAGCTATGTTGACACACACCGTCTTTTTTTGGCCATTTGACGACCTTCTTCTAGAACGGCTGCTATTTAATAAAGCACAGTTGTTAAACACTAGAGATGAGCGAACCTGGAGCATGCTCGAGTCGATCTGAACCCGAACTTTCGGCATTTGATTAGTGGTGGCTGCTGAAGTTGGATAAAGCCCTAAGGCTATGTGGAAATCATGGATATAGTCATTGGCTGTATACTCGTTTTCCAGACAACCTTAGAGCTTTATCCAAGTTCAGCAGCCCCCACTAATCAAATACCGAACGTTCGGGTTCGGATTGACTCGAACCCGAACCCGGTTCGCTCATCTCTATTAAACACCAAAAAATCATAGTGTGTGTACATAGCCCAAAAGTTACTACAAGTTACAGTAATGCTTTAAAGTGGACTGGTCATCACTTTCATGTTGCCTAAGCCACCAATTATTGGGACATTCCCCAAGGGCCTTTTTCCACCTCAAGACCCATGGTGAATAGAACTTTCCAGTTAAGATATAGAGAGAGAGCTATCAATCAAGGCCGGTGGGTCAGGCAGAAGCAACCAGGGGCTGCCCAGATGACTCATGGTTCAGGGGGCATGAAAGTCAACAGGTTTCCTTTAAATAGTTTCTCCACTTTTCCCTCTTCACTTTTGCTAGAATGGTCACCTTAAAATAAGATGACAGGTTGTCCTCCCGCTGGGCACAAGATTGACTGTTTTGTAGCCCTTAGCACCAATGGTCCAAGATTTATCAACAAAACCAGTATGAGCTATCTGTAGTAACCAATCACAGCTCAGCCTTTATTTTATCCGAGCTGTGATTGGTTGCTTGGGCAGTTTCTATTTTACACCCTTTGATTAATCTGGGCATACGGAACTCCTGACAAAGTATGGCTAAATTATTCATTTTAAGAGCATTCATGTCAAGGAAGTGCAGCTGTAGCTACTTGTCGGGTAGATAAGATTCCTGAATCGGGGACACCCCATCATTTTCTAGGAATCTGTATTCTGGTAATCACCGGTTCTGAAGACCACACGACCCTTTAGAAGAATTCTATTAGCGTTGAGGTGGCTGAATGTTTCTGGACAAATGTTACCGAGAAGGAGGAGAATTTTCTTCTTCGATTAGGATTACGTTGAACCTTTACCATTTACCGACTTCAAAGCACAGACAATTACCGACGCGAAGATGCCGCAGTTATGTTTAATTTCATTCACCTTATTCTTCTTTTCTTCTTTTATTCTCCATAATCAGCGCTCAGTAACACAAATCTTCACAAAAATTTTTCAAATTGCTAACAAGGCCAAGATTTCTGTGATTTTCCCCATTATACCTTGACCTTAAGCGATAATGAAATACTAAATGAAAGGATTGCAATCATCTCTCACTATATCTCCTCTCTGTGCCGGGGTCCTCAGAGCTTTCTTCTCTTTGGTTAAAAATGAGACAGTCTTTTATTCATTGCCAGAGGTGAGGACGGGTGACAGTCTGCTATATTTTCTGTCTCAACAGTGTTATGCCTTCTGAGCGTAAATTTTAGAATTTAAAGAAATTAAAAAAAATGGGTTGTATCAATGTTTCAATAATGTAATGCGGGCAATTCATCTGTCAATGGATCTCCCTATAATGAAGCCGATTATTCAGAAGATTTTTTTTTTTCATTGCTCATCCAACATGATGTGCTGTCAATCACTGACCTCACATAGATTGCATCCTGGGACTTGAAACGTGACATTCTACTCTTATCCGTATTTAATAGACGTGTCAGGAGATATAAGCCCATATTTATGAGAAGATAGCTCACATATTTGCACAAAAAATTGTGAGTTTTCTTGGCATTCAACTGGCGCTACCCAAGTGGCAAGAAAAGGGGCTCCGGAAACAGTTAGTTCCATTCACTGTGTAGTGGGGGGTCCTTTAACTTCAGCTTACAGTAGGTCCTGTTCAAGTGAATGGCAGCTGAGCTACACAGTGAATGGGGCCAGCTGCTTCCTGCACTGCTCTGAACATCTGATCGTTGAGATGGCCAGGTCTCAACACCCTGTGACTGATGACCCTGCAACTGGCAATCAGTGACTGACGACCTGTCCTGTTTGCCTAGAAAATCCCTTTAATTGGTGCAAACGTTGCAAAAATTCTTTGTCTGCTCATGGTATAGTAGTAAACTGCAACTTTATGAATTTAAAGCGACTCTGTACCCACAATCTGACCCGCCCAAACCACTTGTACCTTCGGATAGCTGCTTTTAATCCAAGATCTGTCCTGGGGTCTGTTCGGCAGGTGATGCAGTTATTGTCCTAAAAAACAACTTTTAAACTTGAAGCCCTGTGCCCAACGGCTGGGGCCTAGAATGTCTGTGCACCCTCTTCATCATTAGGAATGCTCCAGGCAGTTTGTCTCCTATTCATCAGCTGTGTGAATACTGAACATGGGCTGGATCGTTAAGGCACCTGTGCAATGTTCAGACAGGAGAGAACGTTCCAGTGGCATTCCTAATGATGAAGAGGGTGAGGAGGAGGAACGGAGGGGTGATGCAAAGTTAGGGCACAGATACTCTAAGCCCCGGCCGTTGGGCATGGGGCTGCAAGTTTAAGAGTTGTTTTTTAGGACAATAACTGCATCACCTGCCAAACGGACCCCAGGACAGATCTTGGATTAAAAGCAGCTATCCAAAGGTACAAGTGGTTTGGGGGGGTCAGATTGTGGGTACAGAGTCGCTTTAAGACTAGGTTCACACCTTACTTTCTGCACCTGTATGTAAGAAACCTGTGAAAAAAAAATGTCAACACATAGCCTGACACATTGCCAAAGGGATAATTAACTTGAATAGTGAGAATATAGTTATATTGTGACTACAGTCTGCGTGTATACTTATTTTTTTAACTGACCCAGAAGTGTGGTCCGCCACCCAAATACATTATACTTTGAAAAAATACACAGAACATAGTCACAATTGGACAAGATTGATTTTGGCAAGTTCGCTGGCGGACAGGTGTAGCCTGACACAGTGCAGTAAACATGGTGTGAACTTAAGTCAGAAGAAAATGTGCCAAGGTGGTGCGCAATGTTCACAGAATTTGGTGAAATATACTTCTTAGAACTTTGAAGACTGGCATGTGAATGACGATCTTAACAAATTGTTTAAAAATATATATAAAAAAAGTTCAAGTGTCACTTTAATTTGTCCAGACCCGTACCGATCGAGAGAACAAGGAGGGAGAAGACCATGCCAAGTGTGGTCCTTTTCCGGCTCTGAGTCACGTGATTTCAGTTGGACTTCATAGACTTACATAGGCAATAAATCGGAGCCCGACTGAGGAGCCGGGAGAGGATTGTGCTCTTCTTCCACCTCGTCCTCCTGATCGTCTATGACATTTCAAAAGTTTTTACAAACAACAGTGACACTTTAAGACACTTTGAAATGAAAAGAAAACTATTTAAAAATAAAAACCCTCTACATCAATATGCAAATTATTTTGTTAGGGTCCCTGGACACGTGGCTACATTACAAGAGCACTGGTAATCCCAACTGTATCGTTCCCCTTCCTCTCCTATAGGCCTGCCTGCATTGCATAACTCCAGTGCTGTAGCGTCACTAACAGGCATCAGCAAAATCTTTTGAACTTGCACCAATCCTAATGCCTCGGCGCTCAGGCAGAGCTACTGTGTGTATGTGCATGAGTGCCTACAGGAACCAGAAGGAAGTGATACCATTGCCCCTTCAATGAATCCACTCTCCCAATGTGTCTATAGAAGTCATTTGCATATTTTTAAAAACTCTAATCTCTTGCCAACTCAGAACACAGAAGGAAAAGTATCATAGTGTATCGTCCCGAATAAGATTTACTAGGACTTTATTCATGACAGATTCCCTTTAAAAACCTAATAAAAGAGTAGCAGTAGTGTAAAGCCAATGAATAGATGACAACATCCAAAGCTATAACTACTGTAAAAAAAAAAAAAAAAAAGTCCTCATGGGGCTACATCAACATAAAGATGAAAAAGTTACAGCTTTCGAATTGCAATGATTAAAAAAAAAAGTAATAAAAAAATCTTTGTGTTCTTAAGAAAGAAAAGAGCTGTAACCTTAAGGGCTTGACTGGTCCCCTAGGATGGTGGAACATAAGTGTAGATGAAGAAGGTGTTCATGTTCACCTTACCCCAAGGATTCTTCCTCCTACATTGTTTCTGTGTTAACATGTTAGAGAGTCTTGAAAAGAATGAAGAACGATTGAACACGGACTCATATACAGCAAAACAAGAGTAGCCAAAGGCTATAATCTTTCCTCTATGACCAAATGGGGAGTCGGATCAAATTCCTGGGAGGTGCAGGTCAACGCGGTAATGGATAAGGGCCGAAGCGGTATTTTTACAAGCCCAAGTCCCAAGTCAATTTTCCTGTCTGTAGTAAAGCAAAATGTCTCCAGCGAATCGTGAAAAGCTCATTGTGATTCTGTCTGCGCCATGCTTAGGAATGGGTAGTGACACAGAATGAGCCTGACGCTGTCATAAGAAATAAAATCGCTCATGATTTTTTCTTGCTAAATACAAAGTACTGAAATTTACCGAGAACATTTTGTGATTCTAGTCTTTTATGTCTCGTTGGTTCATTTGGTATTTACAGCTGTAGGGTTACTTGTTTTTTATGGAGTGGCCATATTTCAGATCTGTGTTGTAGAGATGGATCATATGCCTTTTATGATCCCGTGTTGAATCTATACAAACATATTGTGTTCTTACAGCTCGTTGTGTGCAGACCTGATAAAGGAGGCTGCCAACCGTCAAAACATGTGGTCTGCATGCCAAATAACCAATCTCTTGGAGAGCATCTCTTCTGATCTTGTTTTTTTTTTCTGGACAGCTGGCACCAGTGCATACTATGCTCAGTCAGTCTGGATCCACCTATTTTTCAAGGATGGGGTGGCAGTCCCATTCCCCTAATGTAGCAATCTTATATTATAGTGAAATAACCACCTGGAAGTGCCTAAGGGTCATAGTACAGACCCACAGAACATCAATGTGCCACTGTGTTCATGAGCTTGCCTTCTTATACCTAAGGAAAAAAAATAGGGTCCAACTACCATGACGATTGACTACTGTTGTCCTGTAAAGTTGCAGAGGGGCCCCTTTAGGTTCTTTGTGACCTAGCTTGAGGGAGTGTTCACATAAGGGTATACTCCATGTGTCTAGGATAGTCTAGGATAGTGTACAGTCAAAGACCTAGGACTACTTTATTTGGGGAATGTTTAGAAGTACTGCCCCTGGACACCATTGCCTAGGGTGTAACTCACTAAGATCCGATCAGATCTTCATATCCTGTCTCTATCTATATTATATAACACCACATTGAAATTTCTCTTGGTCTAGGTCAGTTCATTGACCGGTCTTAGAGAGCTATGTTTTTTTATACTTTTGTGCTATGTTGAAAACTAAGATACCACTCTTGTAGAAATTGCTAAGTGGTGCCCGGAATAGTTATTTTTCCTCCTATCCTTATTTAGGATGAACTGCGGCTCAAATTGGATAGTAACTAATGACCCATTCACAGTGTCAGTGATTGGTGGTAAAACTGCTGATACCTTCACAATATGCCAATAAAGCCCCTTTGTCCCCAAAGTAAATGGAGCACAAGCTGACATGTTTGACTGCCACACGATTCAGACGCTATAAGACTACTGAAGATAGCAAGTACAACTCCACCCACTACAGGAACTCTATTGTCATCACGGTGGTCCCAGCGGTTGGACCACCACTAGTCACATAATTATCATTTTTTCTGTGGATAGGTGATCAGTTATAATCTTGGGATAACCCCTTTAAGAGACCATTGCTCAACTTTTTGAAATGTCTCTTCAACCAAAAACTTTTACCCTTTAACTATCCTTCCCATAGAAACTCATCTGACATTAGTGAAGTAATTACAGAGTAATTCATCTTACATTTCGGCTCTCACGGTCCTCTCTCTACGTAGTTTAGATTTCAATTTGTGGGCAGATATGAAACATATTCACTACAGCCTCCCGCTAATAATAAATTACCGTCTTCAGAGGCGCATTGCCCTTATCAAGGCCCAATAATGATATTCTTTATTTCCACATTATTTAATGGCCGGCTCGGAGGAAGGTGAACCTACGCTTAGTTTATGCCCTTCATATCTTTTTTTTTTCTGTTGATTATTTCGCTTAATTAAAAAAATGTAAGATTGTGTTTCCATTTGTGCTGCTCATTTGAGATAGTGGGGAAAATGGAATTGAATATTTGTTTTTCGTGCAGACAAGGACGTAATGAAATGAATGGTCACGGCGCGGCTACTGTTTAAACCGGAGTAACCGAGATTTGATTAAGCTATAAATAATGGAGACGGAATCTTTCAATGAGATTAAAATGGACCTAATGTACCAACTAAATACACAGTGGAGCACAATGCATGGCCTTACTCTCAACCATTGCATGGCATTAGCTTATTGGAAACAAACATTTTTCTGTATAGCTGACCAAGAAACCCCCTGTGACATACCTGTGACCATGCCGGCAGAGGTGGAACCTGAAGCTCCTGGTCCCTAAAGGAATCAGTAGCAGGGCGCTCCACCTACTCTGTGTCACATATAGTGTAAAGGCCCTATTACACGGGACGATTATCATACGGAAAATCGTTATATCATTCAGATTTAGACTATAACTGTTTCCTGTAATTGCAGACGACGATTGAAAAATTGTTCTTGTGTCGTTGATTGTTCATTTAGATCTGACCCTAAAATCATTATTAATCGTTGGCTAATCGTTGGCTAATCATTTGCTGTAATTCCGCATTCATTCACTAATCGTTCCTTCTTTTGCTGGGATCAGATTGAGTAAACGATTGTAGTAACAATCGGAATGATCGTAACTAACCACTTATGTTTGGTGTAATATGGTGAACGATTTCAAGTTAACTATAAACAATGTCGTTTGCAATCGTTTGCCGTTAATCGCTAATCGTTAAAAATTGCTTAGTCTGATAGGACCCTAAGTGTCTCCTTACATATAAAGGGGCCTTTAGGCCAACTTCAAGACCTAGGTGAACCTGCAACTTCTGCACCCTGTGTAGCTATGTCTTTACATGCTATTATACTTGTCTATAAAATGGGAAATCTTGGTGTCGCCCCTTAGTGTTTACTCACAATTATCTAAAATGCATGGGATCCAATGCAAAATCTGTAACAGGGTTCCCCACCTGCCATGTGGCAAAGAAGCAACCACTACCTCTAAACCCTATATAGCTCTGCCTTTGCGGGTCAGTATTGGGGTCTATCCTGGTCTCTCCCTTTAATGTTGATTCCTAATTGTTACCTGAAATGCGTTGGCCCAATGCAAAATCTGTAACAGGGATTCCCATGTACCATGTGTCTTCGTACGTAGCAAAAAAGTTACCACTACCTCTAAACCCCTAATAGCTATGCCTTTGTGGGTCAGTATTGGGGTCCATAAAATAGGAAATCCTGTTGTCTTCTTTTAGTGTTCATTCCTAATTCTTACTTGAAATGTGTGGGTTTCAATGCAAGCTTTATAACAGGGCTCCCCATTTTCTTACTGGCAAAGAAGTAACCACTACCTCAAAACTCCCTATAGCAATGTCTTTGCAGCTCAGTATTGCGTTCTGTAAGATTGAGAGACCTGGTGTTTTCCTCAGAATTTTATCCATATTGAAAGAATATTTTATAGTAATTGGGTAACAAGATCATCGTAAAGAATGGTTTCATTTCAGGATCAATTATTGACGCCCTCCTCTCTGAATAATAATGGTCTAGTTTGGTTTTGCTTCTCCTATACAGTGTACATTGGACACAGTGGCATGTAAGGATGATTTATTGTAAAGAGGTTGTATACCCTGTTTGGGACCCTTATTAAATAGCCAAAGCAGAGAAGCCCATTTTTTACCCTCTCTGGAGGTCAAAACACCTTGGTTTAAATGTTTAAGTAATTAAAATAGAAATTGTATAACAATGTTCACTTCTCTTTTTTGTTGCTATGTTTATACTTTTACAGATCTATAATGTTTACCTATACAATTTTTTTCAAGGCTAGTTTATCAGGCTGCATGAGGCTTACCCTCTCTGGAGGACCCAACACCATGCTTTAAATGTACAAGTAATTAAATTGTGTAATATTTCATTCCTCCTGCGGGGGCGCTGCAGGGATATGGAATGCCTGCTGCTCACTTCCTCTACAGATTACAGCCAAATGCTCGAGGTTTCTGCAGTGGGATAAAGCCATATGATTATATTGGGGTTTCTTTGAACAGAAAAGCTTGTCCTAATAGGACTCAAGCTTTTATGAGACATTTATTTGAGTTCACTAAGATTATTATAACAATGTTCACTTCTCTACATTGCTATTTTATTGCTATTTTTATACTTTTACAGATCTATAATGTTCACAGAAACAGTTTTTTTCAAGGCTAGTTTATCAGGCTGCGCTTTCCATGATTAGGCTTTTAGCTTCGGCTTAGGTTCCCATTGTGAAAAATTATTTTTCATTCTAGTTAATGTATTCTGCGCCGGCTGTAGTGAAAACAAGTCATACATCTCTTACTATTTAACAAGACAAGAACAAAAACAATGTATTAGAGAGAAGAAACCCAAAGCATTGTTTATGTATGAAGTTCTCTATTATCACAAGTTACGCCGCCGTTAACAGACTGAGGGGAAATCGACTTTCCGAAAGCTCGGAGGAATCGAGTGTGAGGAAAAGAAAGAGAATAGTTGTGGCCCCTTTTTCCTTTGAATATTTAAAGATATTTTGCCGGAGGGAAATAATTGCTTTTACAATTATACAGATTATACTTATAATTGTTCCCTTGTTTGCTGCTGGTTTACCATAATGTTTACCTTAATTTTGTGCCGGCTTTCCCCCCCCCTCCCCCAGAAGCTCTTGCTCATAGCCGGTGACTAGTGATGCAGTTGATCCCCAGTCCAGCTAAAGCCCATAGATAAGGCTAGCATTGTTTTGGCCAAAAAAGGTAAACCCTTGTTCCCTTTGAGAGCTATCCATGTGCCATACAATGGCTAGCAATTCAATATCAACCCCCACTCTCAGGATCATTGTAACAGAGTCCAATATGAGATGTGGACCCAGTGTGTCAATGACAGTTTTGGCATAGGGCTTCACCTGCCAGTCCATACACATCAGATAACTTCCTCTCCCAAGAAAACTGAAATAAATCCAATGTATAAATCCTTCTCTCCTTCATTTGTCATCTGAGGAAGGTCAGTAGGCCACCATGCCCATTAGATAATGGCTGGTCCCACCAAAATTGTCATGTTTGGCCTACACATACTTGTTTATGTCGAATCTCAATTATGAGGAATCTCAAGAGTTTTTTACCCTTAACTCCCCCATGGGATGCGGCTTTTCCAACAGACAATCCTCAGGTCGCCACCCTCATAGTACTTGTATTAAAGGGGTGTTCCAATCTGAATTTGTTATCCCATATCCATAGGTGCCCTGGGACCTATGGGGACCCCCACTCATCGTCAGAACTCCCAGAATTCCCCAGAAAGAGGACACAATCACCCAGTAATAAATTAAGCTCTCAGTATTCTCTATGAAGCCTTCAATGTTAGTTGAGAGGAGATCAGAAGCAACGTGAGAAAATATTACTTTACTGAAAGAGTAGTAGATACTTGGAACAAACTTGCAGCAGATGTGGTTGGTAAATCTACAATAACAGAATGTAAGCCTGCCTGAGATACACATATCTCTATCCTAAGATAATAGGAAGGGGAAATACTAAAAGGGCAGACTAGATGGACCCAGTGGTCTTTTTCTGCCGACAATCTTCTACGTTTCCATGTCTCTAATACCTCATTAACAATGGTGATCACATAAATATAGAATGGACAGTTGGGCACTGTACCAATACAGTAGACAGGAATTATAGTAAAACAGTGTTTAATATGAGGCAGTCTGAGTTTGGTCTCATGTAGGGATGGTTGAATCTCAGACACACTTAGGTTCATCTTAACCTGAGTGTGTGGCATTTGCTTAACAGTGGCTGAAGATGTTGGGTGCAGTCCTAGGGAGTCCTGGAGTATTATGGTAGTTGGGTAGATGGCTTGATATTCATCCATGGTGAATGTGCACGAACAATGGTGGCCAGGATGAGGACATTGGGCACTAAAGAAGGTAGAACAGCACTTTGTGACTATTATAATAATTAAACAGTCACATAAATGTTTTCCCCAAATTTCCTAGCTACATGGCAATAGGGATAAGCACAACTCGAGCATGCTTAAGTACAGTCGTTCAGGATTTTAATACCGGTGCCTGAAGCAGTTGGATGCCCCCCTAGGGAGTCCAGGAAAGCATGGATACAGCCATAGTCAATAGACCAATCGGACTCGAGCATGTTCAAGTTGCGCTCATCTCTACTTGGCCACAACCCTGTGATTTAACGGTATGACACTAAAGATGAACTACCAGCTTGCATACATTGATGAGACAGGATGAAAGGGGTTAAAGAAGTCTGCGATAGTAACAGGTCCTCTTGTTGAGTAGAATACGAGTCGGATGAGATCTGAGCAATGAGAGCCTTGATGGTCTTGTAAAAGGACAAGCGCGTTCCACTTGAAAATGAAAATGGATGAATGGTTTTCTCGCCTTGATTGCCTGTAATTTAAGCGATTCATTATTCTATAGAAAAATAAAACAGAAAGCAGCGTGCTTTACCAAGGTAATTTCTAAAGGCCAATTTGACTATATCGAATTCAAAAGGAATGCAATAAATGGCTATGATATCCAACGAGAATGGGGAAAGATTCCCCATTTAGATCATATTGTTTATTTATTCTTTTGGCAATGGTCCTAATGATATTCACAATGAGCTAATCAATTATTCAGTAATCTCCCAGGAAGGTCTTTGCAATTAAACCCCTTCATAATGCATCAGCCACAATGCATTATGGGTCTACCGGGCACCAGAGGGATTAATAGTAATTGTGGTGCTCTGCAACAAAGCATCATGGAGGCAGGAAAAGGGTAATTATCATTTGGTTATGAACCAGAAAATCTAGATTGACGTATCATGCATGTGACCTTCATAAAATTAGTCATTGACCCTTGTTCCTTCTGTTTCAATAAATATTTGGTGGATAGTTCCAAGTTTCAACCTCCATTCTATCTTCTTTCTATAGGACTTCTCCCGTGCTGCAGCTAATCTGTGGAACTCACTGCCCTAAAACATTGGATGGGCAAGGTCCCCTCTCCCATAAAGTGTAAGCTTGTATGGGCAGGGTCCTCTCTCCTGTAGAGTTTAAGCTCTTATGGGCAGGGTCGTCTCTCCTGTAGAGTGTAAGCTCTTATGGGCAGGGTCCTCTTTCCTGTAGAGTGTAAGCTCTTATGGGCAGGGTCCTCTTTCCTGTAGAGTGTAAGCTCTTATGGGCAGGGTCCTCTTTCCTGTAGAGTGTAAGTTTTTATGGGCAGGGACCTCTCTCTTGCAGAGTATAAGCTCTTATGGAGATGGTCCTCTCTCCTGTAGAGTGTAAGCTCTTATGGACAGAGTCCTCTCTCCTGTAGAGTGTAAGCTTTTACGGGCAGGGTCCTCTCTCCTGTAAAGTGTAAGCTCTTATTGGCAGTGGCTTTTGTCCTCTACAGTATAAGCTCTTATAAGGCAGGGTCCTCTCTCCTGTAGAGTGTAAGCTGTTATGGACAGGGTCCTCTCTCCTGTAGAGTTTAAGCTCCTATGGGCAGGGTCCTCTCTCCTGTAGAGTGTAAGCTCCTATGGGCAGGGTCCTCTCTCCTGTAGAGTGTAAGCTCTTATATGCAGGACCTCTCTCCTGTAGAGTGTAAGCTCTTATGGGCGGGGACCTCTCTCCTGTAGAGTGTAAGCTCTTATGGGCAGGGTCCTCTCTCCTGTAGAGTGTAAGCTCTTATGGGCAGGGTCCTCTTTCCTGTAGAGTGTAAGCTCTTATGGACAGGGTCCTCTTTCCTGTAGAGTGTAAGCTCTTATGGGAAGAGTTCTCTCTCCTGTAGAGTGTAAGCTCTTATGGGCAGGGACCTCTCTCTTGCAGAGTATAAGCTCTTATGGAGATGGTCCTCTCTCCTGTAGAGTGTAAGCTTTTACGGGCAGGGTCCTCTCTCCTGTAAAGTGTAAGCTCTTATGGGCAGTGGCTTTTGTCCTCTACAGTATAAGCTCTAATAAGGCAGGGTCCTCTCTCCTGTAGAGTGTAAGCTCTTATGGGCAGGTCCTCTCTCCTGTAGAGTGTAAGCTCTTATGGGCTGGGTCCTCTCTCCTGTAGAGTGTAAGCTCTTATGGGTAGTGTCTTCTGTCCGTTACAGTATAAGCTCTTATAGGCAGGGTCCTCTCTCCTGTAAAGTGTAAGCTCTTATGGGCAGGGCCCTCTCTCCTGTAGAGTGTAAGCTCTTATGGGCAGGTCCTCTCTCCTGTAGAGTGTAAGCTCTTATGGGCAGAGTCCTCTCTCCTGTAGAGTGTAAGCTCTTATGGGCAGGGTCCTCTTTCCTGTACAGTGTAAGCTCTTATGGGCAGATCCTCTCTCCCGTAGAGTGTAAGCTCTTATGGGCAGGGTCCTCTTTCCTGTAGAGTGTAAGCTCTTATGAGCAGGGTCCTCTCTCCTGTAGAGTGTAAGCTCTTATGGGCAGGGTCCTCTCTCCTGTAGGGTGTAAGCTCTCATGGGCAGGGTCCTCTCTCCTGTAGAGTGTAAGCTCTTATGGGCAGGGTCGTCTCTCCTGTAGAGTGTAAGATCTCATGGGCAGGGTCCTCTTTCCTGTAGAGTGTAAGCTCTCATGGGCAGGGTCCTCTCTCCTGTAGGGTGTAAGCTCTTATGGGCAGGGTCCTCTCTCCTGTAGAGTGTAAGCTCTTATGGGCAGAGTCCTCTCTCCTGTAGAGTGTAAGCTCTTATGGGCAGGGTGCTCTCTCCTGTAGAGTGTAAGCTCTTATAGGCAGGGTTCTCTCTCCTGTAGAGTGTAAGCTCTTATAGGCAGGGTTCTCTCTCCTGTAGAGTGTAAGCTCTTATAGGCAGGGTTCTCTCTCCTGTAGAGTGTAAGCTAGCCTGCAGTAGAATATGTTAGCACTACATAAATTAACCTTATATCCTCACTCATCTTGGCATCACCAGCTGTGACCATAACTCTCTCTTCCATCTGGACTCTCCGTATCATATTCCCAATCTTTATTAGTCTTCACACAGGTTTTGTAGAAGGTATATACAGTACATGTGGTTGGCATCACTGTACATGGAAGCTGACAGTCTCCACTTATGATCCCATGTGCTCCAGATTCTCCCAGTTTAATCTTCAGATTAGCAACCTTTAGAATCTGCTCGCCCAGTTCCAGCCGCCTTGTAACATAGCATTAAAATATGTATTTTTCTAAGATTATCTCCTTCTTAGCGATGACTTCCTAAGAACTCAGCACAAGCTGACCTCTTCCTCCCTTATTAGTTGTAGCTTTTAAAAGCCATACCTGCTGCCAATCCATCCTGCTTAAAAGGCCTGAATGATGATGTTCCTATGTAAATGGCATTAAGAAAATTCCAGAGTCGAGGACATCACGTTCTATGGACAATAAAACCGTTTTCTGCTGCTGGGTAGGAATGGATGTTGTAGCACTCAGTGTCAAGGAGCCGCAGTAAAGCCCATTAATAAAGTTGTACATTTAAATATTTTCATTCTTTTCGTTTCGCATCCAACATGGAATAACAAATAAGACATTTCGCTTTACTTTTCATCTTTCATTTTTAATGGATTTTTTTTATTATTATTTTGTTTGCAGAGCCGAGCTCCCATTATGTGATTTCTTTGAAAGCCTTTAATAACGCCGGAGAAGGTGTCCCTCTGTATGAAAGCGCCACAACTCGATCTCAAACTGGTAAGTGAAAAAAAAAAAAAAGCTTATTCTTTTTTTCTTGGATTTGTTATTTCTGCATTTTTGTCCGTATGTTTGTTTTATTTTTTTCTTTCCCCGGAGCTTCTAATTGTACAAAACGAACAGGTAGGTGAAGAGCAATTAGGCGACACCGCCTAATGCAGTGTAATTATTGTTCATCAGTGTGCAGCATGTAACGAAGGAAAGACAGCCTTTTATAGAGAAATTACACAATGCTGTATGTCTCAACGCAAAGCCACATGCTCCTACAGCGGACCCCGAGATATGTTTTTTCTGGATATAAGGGGAAAAAAAATGTTCTGATCTATTCATAAACTATAACAAGCAACAATTACCTGGGGAAGGGGGTGAGGGGTGGTAATTGATAGGAAAAAAAAATACATATATATAAATATAATTTTTTTTTTTATTTTACTATTAATTACTTATTTTCCCAGGAAATTGTTGATATATATATATATATATATATATATATATATATATATATATATATATATATATATATCATGGTTTTTTTCCATTGGTTGAGTGTAACTTGCAACCTATTGACTAAAATCTCAGTCCCCCCTTTATTTTTTTCTTAGGAGTCCAGTGGGCGGTCTCACAGTGGATTGGCAGCCTTTACTGAGTGCACATATTAACAGATCTGTCAATCACTGATTAGAATGGTCCAATGGACTTCTAAGCATTAAACGTAGTGTTGAGCAGATTTGAGAAACTTTTAGGGTTTGACACTCTGACCCCGAATGTTTGGCATTTGTCTCCTGGTGGCTGAAGAAGTTGGACCCTGTACTAAGGCTGCCAGTAAAACATGTATACAGCCTATGGCCTATGGCTATATCCATGTTTTCCAGGACTCCCAAGGGCTGCATCCAGCTTCTTTAGCTACCGGGAGTCAAATGCCAAACATTTGGATTCAGAGTACATTGTCAAAGCCAAAGAGTTTGTCAAGTTCACCAAACTCAACACTTATAAAAAGGAGAAGACATTTAAAGAAGTAATAATAATTTTTTATTAAAATTTTAATTCAACCAAACAAAGCAGTCTCGAAAATTTCCATATACCAAATATATTGATAACAATCATCACCTTTAAATTGAACTTGTAACCATTAGGCTATATTCACACATCATTTTTATTATGCAAAAAAATTGCCATAAATATTGATCAGGATGGCCGTAAATGATAATTATTTTTGCAGCTGTAATTATCAAACAAAGCTGTTTTTGTTTTTTCTTTTCTTTTCAAAACAGTGTATGGACATAGCCTTAAAATTATATTGAATCTACCAGCAACAACATATAGACCAGAAGGAGTTGAGAAGACTGATGTATCATTTATAGGAAAATATTCTGTATAACATGTAAACAGAACTGTCACTCACTGACTAGGACCACCCACTGGACTCCTAAGCAGGGAAAAGGCAGGATGTTTAATCATAGGCTACACTGAATCTTTCCCTACAAAACTATATATCGATCTGCTCAGCTACTCCTAATCTATAACACAATGCTGGGTAAATTAGGCAAGTTTTCTTCAAAAAAATTTTTTTTCCTATATTGTGTTGTATAATACGCGGAGATATTTTTTATAGTTTTATACAACTTTTTGATACTTTTGTGTAAAATGGAAAGATAGTATTGTCTGTGTCTTCCCAAGCCTTTACTTGATGGAATATTCTACCGCTGTTCCCCTTTAGTAAGAGCCGTATATGAATGAGAGCACAAATGTCCTAAGACATACCAACCCAAAGGAGAACTCCGTAAAATATTCCAGTCAAATACAATCTTGGAGATCACAGGAGAGAAAAAATAATAATAATTTAGATTTTTTTTTATGAAGTATTCCCAAAAGAAATAGTCAAGGGAGCTTGGCTTTTCATTTGTCCACTGTCCCATCATCTGGACCCACAATCAATATGTAATTTCTGTTTCATTGTAAAATATTATAATATATATCACTGGTTTTCTGAAAACAATTTTGCTAAGAAATATTCTGGAGTGAAAATCAATACAGATAACATCACCGGCTCTGTGTGATAAACAAGACCAGACTGGCTAAGTAAAATTACATATTTTATTCCGACCAGAAAATGTTTGACATTTTAGAGTTCTGTTCATTTTTTCTTACTTGGTTGATGTTATTTTGCTTTTTTTTACTTTTTTTTTTTAACCTCTATTATACATACAATATAGGACTATGAGCATTTATGTGGCACTTCAGGATAAAACACCTACTTGTTATTCATACTTTAGTTTAGTTAGGATTGGCATTAAAGTTTAAAGAGAGGTTTCCCAATTTAGGAAATGAAGGCATATAACTCCTCCTAATGTGTGGGGTTCTGGCAAACATCTGTTCCTTTTTGGGGGGTCAATGCAGAACTACTAAGGTTGGCCTTTTTATTCAGCACAATGTTAATGCCTTAATATTTTAAGATGGGGTCACTTTATGGTCCCAATACAGTAGTAACATCCTCTGTGCTCCCATACAGAAAGGAACCCTGTGCTCCCATACAGTAGTGTCTTCTGTGCTCCAATACAGTTACAATTTTCCCTGTGCTCCCATACAGTAATTTCTCTCATGTACCCATAAAGTGATAATGTCTCCTGTGCTCTCATGCAGTAATGTCCCCAGTGTCCCCATACAGTTATGTCCCTACAGTAATGTTCCCTATGTCCCCATACAGTAATGTCCCCTGTGTTTCCATACAGTTATGTCCCCTGTGTCTCCATACAGTAATGCCCCCTGTGTCCCCATACAGTAATGTCCCTTGTGTCTCCATACAGTAATGTCCCCTGTGTTTCCATACAGTAATGTCCCCTGTGTTTCCATACAGTTATGTCCCCTGTGTCTCCATACAGTAATGTCCCTTGTGTCTCCATACAGTAATGTCCCATGCACCTCCATTTAGTTATAATGTCCCCAATTTCACAATACTGTAATACTTTCCCTTGTTCTCCAATACAGTAATACTGTCCCTTGTGCCCCATACATTAATAATGTCCCCTGTTCCCTTATACAGCAATAATGTCCCCTGTTCCCCCATACAGTAATACTGTCCCTGTTCCCCAATACAGTAATAATGTCCCCTGTTCTCCCATACAGTAATAGTATCCCATGTTCCCCATATAGTAATAATGTCCCCTTTCCCCCATATAGTAATAATGATCTCTGTGTCCCCATACAGTAATAATGTTCTGTGTCCCCATACAGTAATAATGTCCCCTGTGCTCCCATATAGGTATCATGTATCCTGTGCCTCCATATAATTATAATTCCCCTTGTGCCCCCATTTAGCTGTCAGTTCTAAGGTAGGGGCTTATTGGGACGCCTCTTATTAGTTGGTGGTTCATAGGCAGTGGCTTATTGGCATGCCCCCATTTAGTTGGCGGTTCATAGGCAGTGGCTCATTGGCATGCCCCAATTACTTGGCAGTTCATAGGCATTAGCTCATTAATGGGTCTCCATCTATTTGTTGGCAGTTCATAGGCAGTGGCTCATTAGCGTTCCCCCATTTAGTTAGCGGTTCATAGGCAATGGCTCATTGGCTTGCCACCATTTAGTTGGCGGTACATAGGCAATGGCTCATTGGGGTGCCCCCATTTAGTTTGTGGTTCATAGGCAGTGGCGCATTGGCATGCCCCCATTTAGTTGGCTGTTCACAGGCAGTGGCTCCTTGGCATGTCCCCATTTAGTTGGTGGTTTAAAGGCAGTGGCTCATTAGCGTGCCCCCATTTAGTTGGCGGTTCCTAGACAATGGCTCATTGGCTTGCCCCCATTTAGTTGGTGGTTCATAGGCAGTGGCTCATTGGCGTGCCCCCATTTAGTTGTTGGTTCATAGACAATGGCTCATTGGCGTGCCCCCATTTAGTTGGTGGTTCATAGGCAATGGCTCATTGGCGTGCCCCCATTTAGTTGTTGGTTCATAGGCAATGGCTCATTGGCGTGCCCCCATTTAGTTGTTGGTTCATAGGCAATGGCTCATTGGCATGCCCCCATTTAGTTGTTGGCTGGTCCATTCTGCCATTCTACCTTACTGCATCTACTTCTGGAAGACACATATACAGTGAAGGGTGGTAATTTCCCTCAGATCCAGGGCACTAGCATGACAATTGGGGGCTTGCACCTCTGTGTGGCCACAACTCATGGCAGTGTGGGTCATGTGTTTTTAAAAATAATATTAATGCTGATAACAATTACAATTATAAATTACAATAAAACAACATAAATATCAGGATAAACGTAAACAATTTCATACAAATAAATAAATAATACAAACAAATTATAACAAATGTTACTTTTCATCGTTAATGAAGACGTATTTGAAAGCCAAACAATTTTTTTCCCCCGTTGCTCACGGCTTCTGCAGGAAAAACCAAATCTACTTTTGGTGTATTACAAGTTAGTAGTTATACCGCCATAATGTTTATTGAATTATAATTGAATTTTCAAGGTGCCTGAAATTAATGGACTTTGCCTACATACATTTTCATTACTATATAATTGATTTCTACCCCTATGGAAGCATGTATAGAAATAATCTGTTCCCGCAAAGAACTCAAGGACATTTCAGAAGTCAATACAAAAGTGTGATTTTCTGCTGCCACAGTCTCCAGGGAGTCACATTCACTATTAAGGGATTGGAGTTTTCCCTTCTCACACAGTATATATATTAATATAGGACGTGGTGTTTCAGAAAATATCAGAATTCAGCAAATTGTGTACTTTTCTATTTTCGCCCTACTTCTACTTTTTCCAATTGCTTTTAATAACTTTTTCTATATTTTAATATTTTAATTTTGATCAAAAATGTTTAGTAATTCAATTTGTTTTCCAATTTTTAGAGTAAATAATATATAAAAAATAAATGATAAAAAAAGATAATTAATTGCCATTTCTTTTTTTCTATCTCCCCCCCCCACGCCATTCTCACCCTTCCCATTATTTTGTATTTGACCCATTGTGTTCTCCTTTGCTGTGTAAATATACTTTTATTATTGTTTTTTTTATTTTATTTTTTTTACATTTTTTTAAACGTTTATTATATTATTTGCTGCATGATTATCAGACCCCTTGGATCCATCAGAAATTGAGTTTTATCCTTTTATTGATGATTTTCCTACCTCAGTCCCAGAAATGTCCACCCCCATGCTCCCACCAGTAGGTGTTCAGGCCGTTGCTTTAACGCACGATGCTGTGAGGGTCAGCTGGGCAGACAATTCTGTCCTGAAGAACCAGAAGACCGCAGAGGTTCGTTTCTACACAATACGGTGGAGAACAAGCTACTCCTCCAGCTCCAAGTATAAGGTGAGTCAGGGTCCTATTACACAGGCCGACTACGGCCCGATCATTTTAGTAAGCGAGCTAGACCTATTAGACAGTCCAATAATTGGGCAATAAGGGCTTCATGGACATCATTAGCGATGTCTATGCAGCCGTTGCCCATACACCTGATACCTTACCTTTCCCGCTCCAGGTCTTCTCTCCTGTTCTCCGCAGCCTACCAGTCCCGGCAGTCAATTGACAGGCCACTCATCCAATCACAGGCCAAGACCACTGCGGCCTGTGATTGGCTAAGTGGCCTGTCAGCTCACAGGACGCTCAGACGTTGCAGCCACCAGGAGCGGGAAGCTGCGAAGCACAGGAGAGAAGACCGGAAGCGGGGAGAGGTAAGGTACCAGGTGTTTGGGCAATTGTTCACCGTCGGCCACGCATTGCTATTACAGGTAGCGATAAGCAGTTGGCTCCCGACGATTTTAGGTCCAAACCTAAACCAATGATCTCTATTCCATGGAACGATAATAGGCCGAATTGGCCCGATTTGTCTGATTATCGCTCCATGTAATAGCGCCCTTAGCTTGAGAAGTTTTTCTAGATAATGGTATTATTTGAGAGGTTGTCTGGTTGATGTTGAGGCACTCAGATAGACAATGTAAGTGAAGAGAAGACGGGCTATCACTAGTAGGAATCCGATTACCTTTTGTCACCCTTAATGTTGTTGGGCCCTATATTGATTTCAAGAGATAACAGACCCGTCAATGACCCGTCAATGTGCACACCCTGGGCACTAACATGATTTTTTTTTCCCGATAGTCTGCCGATACAACGTCTTTGAGCCATACAGTTACGGGTCTGAAGGCGAACACCATGTATGAGTTTTCAGTGATGGTCACAAAAGGCAGAAGGTCAAGTACGTGGAGTATGACGGCTCACGCTACTACTTACGAAACAGGTAATGGTGGAGTAATATGTGAGATGGTTTTCATTTTCTAGAATCGATCTAGAAAATACAGTATTGATTTCTTACAAAGCCTATTAAGGTTCCTCCCCACCTAGAGTTACTAATAGTAGGAGTCACTTATAGAAACAATACATTAAAGGGAACCTGTCATTACTCTTTTATGCTGTATGACCCATGAGTAGTGTTGAGCGGACTTGCTTAACTCTTTGGGTTTGGCAATATTCTTTAACCCCAAAAGCTCGGCATTTGACTCCAGGCGTCTGGAGCAGTTCGATGCCATCCTAGGGCTGCCAGAAAAATGCGGATACAGCCTATACCTGTATTCTTGTTTCCCAATACTCCGCTTCCAAGTGCTCCATATGCTGAGAGTCAACTGCAGAGCTTTTGGGTTTAGAGAATGTTGCCAAAGCCAAACAGTTGAGCAACATACGTTCATTGAGAAAGTTTAGCTGCACAATTTCTGCAACTACTATGTCCTTTGCATTTTTTTAAAATTGACTTTAGGGCACTGTCACTAGTACAGTTATTGTGACCCACAATTTTGGTGCCATTGTGGATGGATCTGTAATACCTCAACAAGGGCAATTCATGTTACTTTGAATGAACATTATGATCAAGTAGAGATTAGTGTTAAGCGGAGAGGCCGAACTGCTATGTATCCATGTTTTTCAGAACTCCCTAGGGTTACATCCAATTTCTGCAGCTGTGGGGAGTCAAATGCCGATCGTTCTAGTTCAGAACCTTAACAGTTCAGCCTCTCCGCTCAACATTAGTAAGGATCCAACCTCCGGGACCCCTACTGACCAGCTCAATGAAGGGGCTTCATTGTTAACATAGCTCATTCATATAAAAAGTTGTAGCTGGTCTTCCTAAGGGCTATGTGTCCTCAATAGAAAAAGTACGGCCTTTCTGTCTTCTATCTTTTCATAATACCGGACACTAATAATGTTCTTGATCATGACACTTGGCCACTGCTATCAATGGACATTCGCTTTTCGGTGCTAAAATGACGCCTGTCCAAAAAGACCAAAAAGCTCTCATTTTCCAACTCTGGGAATATAGCCTTAGAGCGCTGATCATTGCGGTCAGCCCTCCGCCAATCCTAAGCCTACTTCCTCAATGTTAACTTCATGGAATTACATGAATTGAACAAGAGCTTCCAAGCTTCTATAACTTCCCAATCCCACCGCTGCCACCAGTATCGCATCTTCACTCCCTGAAAGCTTTATGACTTATATATATGAAAACCAAACCAAAAACGCGTCAGGATGTCATTATTAGATGTGTGAACCTCCAGATCATTGCGCCGGCCGCCTCTGCCGGGGTAATGCTTCCTATCAGCACCTCGCATGTCGTACTCTTCATTTACACCTTGTTCACAGCCAAGTGTTACTTTTTTTTCTCTCTCTCTCTTTTTTTACACAATTTAAGCTCCAACATCTGCCCCGAAGGATTTAACAGTCATCACAAGGGAAAGGAAGCCTCGAGCTGTCACAGTCAGCTGGCAGCCGCCCATTGAAGCCAACGGCAAGATTACTGGTAATTTGCTTGTTCTGCACCTTTTCCTTCCATGCCACATGTTTCACTGTATAACTTTCTCTTCTTATTAGCAGTATACTTTTGTATTGCATTTTTTTAGACGGTTAATGAACATGAGGTTTGCTTTCTAGAACTTGCCTTGTTGTCCCCAGATCTAGGATCCTAAAGTCCTCAGTCTAGAAGTACAGTTTGTACTTGCAGCGCCACTCTTGTCTGTGGTTGTGTCTGGTATTTCAGCTCAGCTTACAATATGTTGCTGTACCAGATACAACCTGTAGACAAAAGAGGCGCACACCTTTTTTGTTCTAATTTAAGCAAGTCCTTTAGTTTCTTTCCATATCCCAAGACCTTGGTCTGTTCCCCTGTGTGTCTCTCACAACATGAGTTTCTTTTTTAATGTCACACTATATATAGAATTGCCTATACAGGAAAACATCTCAGTACGTGCAACATCTGATGAAGCCTGAGCTCCATACACTGCCATACATCATGTAGCACTGTCATACACACTGAATACACTATCATACATCCTCCATACTCTGTTATACATCCTCCATACTCTGTTATACATCCTCCATACACTATCATACATCCTCCATACTCTGTTATACATCCTCCATACTCTGTTATACATCCTCCATACTCTGTTATACATCCTCCATACACTATCATACATCCTCCATACTCTGTTATACATCCTCCATACTCTGTTATACATCCTCCATACACTATCATACATCCTCCATACACTATCATACATCCTCCATACTCTGTTATACATCCTCCATACTCTGTTATACATCCTCCATACACTCTCATACACACTGAATACACTATCATACATCCTCCATACTCTGTTTTACATCCTCCATACTCTGTTATACATCCTCCATACTCTGTTATACATCCTCCATACACTATCATACATCCTCCATACACTATCATACATCCTCCATACTCTGTTATACATCCTCCATACTCTGTTATACATCCTCCATACACTATCATACATCCTCCATACTCTGTTTTACATCCTCCATACTCTGTTTTACATCCTCCATACTCTGTTATACATCATCCATACTCTGTTATACATCCTCCATACACTATCATACATCCTCCATACACTATCATACATCCTCCATACACTATCATACATCCTCCATACACTATCATACATCCTCCATACACTATCATACATCCTCCATACTCTGTTATACATCCTCCATACTCTGTTTTACATCATCCATACTCTGTTATACATCCTCCATACACTATCATACATCCTCCATACACTATCATACATCCTCCATACACTATCATACATCCTCCATACTCTGTTATACATCCTCCATACTCTGTTATACATCCTCCATACTCTGTTATACATCCTCCATACACTATCATACATCCTCCATACACTATCATACATCCTCCATACACTATCATACATCCTCCATACTCTGTTATACATCCTCCATACTCTGTTATACATCCTCCATACTCTGTTATACATCCTCCATACTCTGTTATACATCCTCCATACACTATCATACATCCTCCATACACTATCATACATCCTCCATACACTATCATACATCCTCCATACACTATCATACATCCTCCATACTCTGTTATACATCCTCCATACTCTGTTATACATCCTCCATACACTCTCATACACACTGAATACACTATCATACATCCTCCATACTCTTTTATACATCCTCCAAAAACTGTCATACATCCTGCATACACTATCAATGATAGTCTATCATACATCCACCATACATCATCATACATACTCCATACACTGTCATACATTCTCCCTGTACTGCCAGACATCATACAGCACTGTAATACATCATGCAGCACTGTTATATATCCCCTATGCACTGTTATACATCATACAGCACTCATATATCATGCAGCACTGTAATATATTCCCCACCCCATGCATTGTTATACATCACATAGCTCTGTCATATATGATTCAGCACTGTCATACATCATATAACATAGTCATACATTCTGCATACACTGTCATACATCATGCAGCACTGTCATATATTATACAGCACTGTCATAGATTATATAACACTGTCATACATCCCCCAAGTACCGTCATAGTTCCTCCATGCACTGGGCTAGTGTCCTATCTAATACAGTCATACATCCTCCATACACTGTCATACACCACACAGCACTGTCATTCATCATATAACATAGTCATACATTCTGCATACACTGTCATACATCATGCAGCACTGTCAAACATCATACAGCACTGTCATAGATCATATAACACTGTCATACATCCCGAAAGGACCGTTGTGTTTCCTCCTTGAATTGGGCTAATGTCCTATCTATTTTTAATTCTATAATTGAATATAGTAATGATAGTAATACGTTCCCATTTCCAACCTCTCATCATGGTCCTAACTAAGATATCCAAAAAATGGTGTATTGTTGTGTCGCTCGGCTAAAAGAGCGCTTTAAGCAAACACCACATAATCTCATAATGCATAAATATACGTCTGGAGAAAATTACAGAGCAGCGGCTTTTATCAAGCGCTGAACAAAAATGATTATTGCTGGAATGAGAATATTGATGCGTGTAACAATAGATTACTATGTGGGTGGCGGGAATATTCTGCAAACAATACAGACAGCTGCTTTATTGTGTTTCCAATAAGGATGTCCACAGATTGTAATGTGAGGAAGAGACACGCTGGGGGCGCTCATGTCCAGGGGAAGGGAAGCTGCAGGAGATTGTTCAGTCCTGATCCATCATATCATTAAAGGGGTACTCCAGCGAAAATCTTTTTCCTTCAAATCAACTGATTTCAGAAAGTTATATAGATTTGTTATTGACTTCTATTTAAAAAGCTAAAGTCTTCCCATACTTATCAGCTGCTGTATATACTGCAGGAAGTAATGTATTCTTTCCAGTCTGACACAGTGCTCTCTGCTGCCACCTCTGTCCATGTCAGGAACTGTCCAGAGCAGGAGAGGTTTTCTATGGAGATTTGCTACTGCTCTGGACAGTTCCTGACATGGACAGAGGTGGCAGCAGAGAGCACTGTGTCAGACTGGAAAGAATACACCACTTCCTGCAGCTAATAAGTACTGGAAGACTGGATCCTTTAAATGAAAGTAAATTATAAATGTGTATAACTTTCTGAAATCAGTTGATTTGAAAGAAAAGGATTTTGACGGGAATAACCCGATAAACACAACCACATGTCCTCCATATTGCCTATGTGATCTTGAGAGGAAAAGTTTAGTCCAACCAAGGATAGGTAGCTTCCCAGCCTATATGACTCTCTGCACAGACTGCCTTTTGTATTCTCTTCTCTCTACCTACAGTCTGTGTGAGCTGCCCTCCATGTATGCTCTCCCCACTCTCCTCAATGTGAACTGGTGTCAAAAATTCCCACCCAAACCCCCCAAAATACAAAACAGTCTGTGATAGTGTCTTCTTCTGAGTAGCAGCTAAATGGAAGGAACTTTCTGATAAAGATTATTAAGAAGGTTGCTTCACTTTATATCCAGAAAACAAGTCAACAATAAAAATAAAATCAGTTCACAACCTTTAAATCTTTAAATTCTGAGACAGGATTATTCGTTTTGGCCATTTTAGTCCCCTTGGATTCAGAAAGGCCTGAAGTTTTTTAAGAACTAGTTCCTTCTCTCTCCAATATCAATCCCTTCTTTCCTTCTAATCCTCCTCCAGTCTCTCTAATTCTCTAAATCCTCCTGCAGACTCTAAACACCTATTCTGTTCAGCATCTCTGAAAGTTTTTTTCATATTTTTTGGAAATTTGTACCCTCCGAGATTTTCAATATAAGGCATACTTTTTTTAAAGACCTTTATTTTATGTATCCAAACTCCATTCATTGTCAATTTTTTCCACTACTATTCCTGCTCATCAGTGATCAATCACATCACCGCTCAGTTACATTGTACTTTCTGTTTGGTGCCCTATGTTATCAGCATGGATCACTATGGAAAGTTTGCACAGAAGCAGGGACTCCTGTCGAGGACTGGTGTCCCTGCTCCTACACAGTAAGTGGCAATGCATACATACATACGTACACTTGGCCAATGCGTGTATCCCCAAAGGTAAGCAGCAATTCTACAAAAAAAGCATCACTGTTTACTCACATATTTGCTGGGTCGCTTGGCCCAAGGTGACGTACGTGAGGCCTAGTACCTACAGGAGCAGGGACTCTTGCCTTTTTGAGCACAGCACCACGTAAGCCCCATGTTGTTAGTGGCAAAAGCTCGGCTGAGATTTAGGCTTTTAGCTTCTAGGAACAAAAAAAAAATCCAGAAAGATGTTTGACAAGGTTGCAAATGGCGCGGTTCATCATAATTAGAATTGACGGAGTCTGGCACTTACCGCACGGAAAGAATAATGCGTTATGATGTTGATATCGTACCTACAGATACATTATGCAGGACCCGGACTCATTCATAATTCATGGCGGCTTAAAATGTTTCCCTAAAGCTGTCACAATCCATATTTGTACTTGTGTTTTTAGCGTATATCCTGTTTTATACCTTGGATAAGAACCTCCAGATAGATGACTGGGTAATGGAGACCATCAGCGGTGACAGGCTCACTCATGAGATCCTCGACCTCAACCTAGATACCGCTTATTATTTCCGGATACAGGCTCGCAACGCCAAAGGATTGGGGCCCCTCTCCGACCCTATTCCGTTCAGGACGCCCAAAGGTGAGACTCTGTTTCTTTCAATATGTATGTATTTACTTTAAAAAAAAAAAAAACTAAAATTTAACGATTTAAGAAGAGACGCAGCGAGATGTCATGGAGGATCAACTCAGAAAGTCTGGGAAAGTGTTTTTGGTGTCCCTAGACCACCCCAATGTCATATTTGCATATCCAAAGACACATAGAGAACATCTAGTTCAAGAGGTGCAGGAGGAGCACAAGAGATTTAGGATCCATTATGGATTTGTCTATTGTGTTTCTCCGAAAATAATACCTACCCCGATAATAAGACCTAGCTTAATTTTCAGACTTTTTGGACTAGGCTTAAAATATAAGCCCTACTCCAAATATAAGCCCTAGTTACAGTCAGCTGACCAGATCCCTGAAACGGGATGGATGAGCATCAGCCAATCAGAGCCAGACTTGTTATGCTCCGCCCCCACCTGCTCAATACAAATTGCAGGGGAGGCAGGAGGGGTAAGAAGAGGCACAGTAGGAGACATTGAATGGAGGGTATTAGAACCAACTATGGAGAGGGGGAGGGAGGTATAGAGTATGGGGGAATAACTACAGAGGGGCATGTATACAGTATGGGAAATACCTGTAGAGGGGGATGTATACAGTATAGGGGAACATCTATAGAGAGGTAGGGAGGTATACAGTATGGGGGAAGAACTACAAAGGGGGGGGAGGTATACAGTATGGGGGAAGAACTACAGAGGGAGGGAGGTATACCGTATGGGGGAAGAACTACAGAGGGGGGAGGTATACAGTATGGGGGGAAGAACTACAAAGGGGGGGGGGTATACAGTATGGGGAACAACTACAGAGGGGGAGGGAGGTATACAGTATGGGGGAATAACTACAGAGGGGGAGGGAGGTAATAAGTATGGGGGAACAGCTACAGATGGGGAGGAAGGTATACAGTATGGGGGAATAACTACAGAGGGGGAGGGAGGTATACAGTATGGGGGAATAACTACAGAGGGAGGGAGGTATACAGTATGGGGGAATAACTACAGAGGGGAGGACGTATACAGTATGGGGGAATAACTACAGAGGGAGGGAGGTATACAGTATGGGGGAATAACTACAGAGGGGAGGACGTATACAGTATGGGGGAATAACTACAGAGGGAGGAGGTATACAGTATGGGGGAATAACTACAGAGGGGAGGACGTATACAGTATGGGGGAATAACTACAGAGGGAGGAGGTATACAGTATGGGGAAAGAACTACAGAGGGAGGGAGGTATACAGTATGGGGGAAGAACTACAGAGGGAGGGAGGTATACAGTATGGGGGAAGAACTACAGAGGGGGAGGAAGGTATACAGTATGGGGGAATAACTACAGAGGGGGAGGGATGTATACAGTATGTGGGAACAGCTACAGAGGGGGAGGGAGGTATACAATATGGGGGAATAACTACAGAGGGGGAGGGAGGTATACAGTATGGGGGAATAACTACACTGTCCGGTGGGACCATTAGGAGCACTGGGGCACCCATTAGGAGCACTGCTTGTCCCCATAGTGCTGATCTGCCCCTGGCTGCCCCTTTCTAAGGATAATGAATGGAGCGGCACTATGGGGGCCGGCATGCTCCTAACAGTGCTCCAAACTACTAACTGCACATACCTTCCTCCTCTGCGTCTCCTGTGTAATAGGGACATATCAGCAGGTCAGATTTGTTTAATCTGCTAATAGTTCCCCTTTAAATAAAAAAAATTAGTCATAAAACAGAAAAAGATTAGAAAGAAAAAAAGAAAGAACACATTTCAGTATGCGAAAAAATCTAATAATATATTCCCTTTAAAGTTCTAAAAAAAAATCGAATTTTGGCTGCAGCAACTAATAACCAAAGACTATTATACGAGTAAAAGTCCTCGCTATCAGTGTAACATCATTAGGTAGCAGTCCGGCCGCTCACCCCAGACATGAATGTTTGATGTAATCCCCCGGACGGCGTGTAATCATTTATTACTGTCAGTCATCCAGTAGCCGGGAGACCTGTCACCACATCTGAGGTGCCAAGTCTCTGTGAAGTCCTAAAGTCTTGAAATCTAATGCTAATGGCGGGGCGTTCCTGTCGCTCACTAATAAATAAGTATCCCATACAGCGATCTGTAGCGTAACGTTATGGATCTGAGAGGCTGCGAGACGCTAAACTGGTTGGAGCCGTCTTCCATTGAACTCGCCCCCCTCTGAGCCTCTGTAGTGTAAAGCGTACATGAAAACAACTGCATCCTACTCAACGCTCTTTCATATCATCCGCCGAGACGATATGGAAATGAATAAGATTTAAATTATACATGTAATTTATGAAACCGACAAAGTTGCAGTACAGAGGTGCAGTACCACAAATGTCCACTAGGTAGAGCGCTGAGCAGAACTGAACTGTGTATCCAGATCACCCAGATCACAAATAGTGGGGTATTGCATCTCTCCCTTATATATTGTCCCCAAGTCTTAGATCTATCTACTACTGTGGCTGTATATGAATCTAGCCCTGCCCATATATTCTTGGGGTTGGAAACCTTTAACAACAACCCTGGGCAGGTGGTTATAGCGCATCCCCAAGAGATGTACAAAGAAGTTAGGGATGTGGCTTGATGCCCAATGTGAAGGTAACAAAAATCCATCATCAAAATTGTCAAAATCTCAAGTCTTTCAGTACTTATCAGCTGCTGTATGTCCTACAGGAAGTGTTTTCTTTTCAGTCTGACACAGTGCTCTCTGCTGCCCCCTCTGTCCATGTCAGGAACTGTCCAGAGCAGGAGAGGTTTTCTATGGAGATTTGCTCCTGCTCTGGACAAGTTCCTGACATGGACAGAGGTGGCAGCAGAGAGCACTGTGTCAGACTGGAAATAATACATCGCTTCCTGCAGGACATACAGCAGCTGATGAGTAGGGGAAGACTTGAGATTTTTAAATAGAAGTAAATTACAAAACTAGATAAGTTTCTAGAGCCAGTTGATTTGAAAGAAAATCAAAAGGATCTAGGTGATGGTCCCCAGACTGGGGTATGTGCACAGTAGAGAAATGGAGTTCAGACAGGCTGGGTCAGTACCATACGGGAAGCTGCTTTATTGCAAAAAACAACAAAAAAAAAACAACAGCGCCACACTTGTTCTATGTGGTATTACAATTCAGCCTCAATAGAGCTTGAAAACCACACCCAAACTAAGGACAGGAGAGGTGCTGTTTCTGGCAGGAAGCGGCCATGGTGTTCTAAGCCTGGACTACCCCTTTAAAAATTAGAAGCAAAATACAGAATTAACCCTTAATGCAGGGCAGATTTTAAAGAGTAACATTTTTTTCTTGCCTCAGAAGCAAACTATAAGTAACAGTATTGTTTAGTAGGATATGACGATATTATCCGGAATAAGTATGGAAGCATTATGTGACCTTTTCTGGTATTATTTGGCTGCTGTATGATATAGAGCTCTATATTATTATATATATGTCATATCTTATAGTATATATATGGAAAAAATTGCATCAACCTCTCGTAGGATGACCTTAGGTTTATTGATGCCCTGTGCCGGTCCTTCTATTGATAGCCCCTTATAATTTATTAGATGGAGGCCAAACAATACAATAATACAGTGCATAAATAATACCGCCAGACAGTCGCCCAAATAGCCAAACAATACACAATGGAGGAATGGAGCTGAATCTTCTGTGCATCTGCTGTAGTAGTAAGATGGGATCCTTCACATCCAGCTCAAGGATTGGCTAAAAACATTGCATAGTATAGTATAATATGACACAAAGCAAAAAATAACTATTATAATACTCCAATATCTAGTGATGAATGAATCCCGGATTGTAGCGTCTGCAGGAATCTCCTCTCGCGGCTGCTCGAGGGGTTAAACCAAATGCAAACAGACAAAAAGACAATCAGGGATGTGTTGATTGTAATAGACCTAAATGGGCTACTCCATAAAAATGAAGCCCCGGTTAAATTAAAACCTCAACTTTAACAGTGCTCCATAGAGATGTGATTAATAGAAAGTAATCTCGCTGCATATTAGATGCCTTTTACTTATCACAATGCAAAAATTGCAATTTGATGGCTTAAAAAAAAAAAAAAAAACACAAAAAAAACTGAGAAGCATTTTCAATTGTAGAGCGCCACCTAATGCACAGTATTGTAATTGCAGCTGCAGGCTGATCCTGTTCTTTTCATGGGTTGGTTTGGTGGCACTGTAGATGGATGGAACATCTGTAAAGTTACAGCATATCCTATGGTGTCACCTGCCCTAATACAGCTATGCTATAGGTGACATGTAAAGCCCCCTTCTTTTAGTGACTTAGTCATCTACTGTCATGTGCCTGGAGGTTGGAATTTCTGAAAATGTGCAGCACAGTATTTCCCAACCTGTTGCACTACAACTTCTTCAAAACTACAACTCCCATCATGTTCCGGCAGCTTAAGGTTGTCAGTGCATAATGGGAATTTTAGTATTTTTTACCACCTAGAGGTCTGAGTGTTGGGTAGTACATTCACACATATACATACACACATACAAAAATATATACATACAGTACATACACACATACAAAAATATATACATACAGTACATACAAACACACACGCACACACATTTAAACATATACATACATGCATACACACACATACATAAATATGTACATACAGTACATACATACAAAAATATATACATACAGTACATACACGCAAACACACACACATTTAAACATATACATACATGCATACACACAAATACACACATATACAGTACAGTACATACCTACACACACATTCACACATATACAGTATATACATACAAAAAATACATACAGTGCATACACACAAACACACACGCACACATATACATACATGTGTATATATATACATATATATATATATACAATACATATACACACACAAACGCGCACACATATTATACATTCACACATATACATACATACATACATACATAGTACATACACACAAACATATATATATATATATATATATTTTAAATACACACACAAATACATACATGGACTTACACGCACATATATATATATATATATATATATATATATATATATACACACGCACACACACATATATACATACATACATACATGGACTTACACGCACACACACACATATATATATATATATATATATATATATACGCACACACACATATATACATACATACATGCAAACCTACACATATATACATATACACATGCACATATACACATATACTCAAACATGTAGGATAAAGTTTCTTTGAGATAGACATGGGAATATTGAATTACAGTGTAGTTACCTATAGGTGGCACCAGAGAGATAGTTTTCCTCCTCCACAGTAGAGATAATTTGCATATTTTTTCCCAGGAAGCATTGCCTTTAAGATCTCTGTGCCAACCGGATCTTCCAAAGGAGACTGACCCCCCCCCCCAAGTGAGCCATTCTGTCAGACAAACCCAACCACCTGGTCCGGGCCTTACGCAAAACTGTACAAAATATCATCTTGGCACCTTGTGTGTTAATCCCCATAATGCATTCCGTCCTTGTAGTTGGAGGGTGAGAATAAACTACCGTCTTGCTATTACTAATCCTGAGAACCCTCTGTTCCCAGTGAAGATGAAGGACGTGAAACTTTATGCCCCTCATTATACAGGCTCTTCATCTCCATCACTCTCAGAAGTCATCTTCCTTGAACCCAAGAATTCTAGATTACGGTAGAGGATAAAGGTCCTGTTATGTATGTCTTCTCCGCCTTTGATCTTATGCACCATTATAACATAATGTTTTATGTGAATTCATCAGAACGCTCAAAGACTTTACCTTCATCTCACGTCTGGTGAGGAACATCTGTCACCCGGAAACTTCTTTATAGTAGAGCATCAAGTGGAAGGCCATGCATCTCCATAATGAAGAAAGTCACCATAGAGCCATGACATAGATGACTAATGGAAGCATAGCCCTACTTTACATGTCACCTATTGTATTGTGGGTATATATAGCATAGCTGTAATATATATATATATATATATATATATATATATATATATATATATAGTCCCCTGCATATACAGAGATGGAAGCAGACAGCACTACTAATAATGTAGTGTCCATGCTCAGTGTCTACAGCTCAGCTTCCATCAACTTCAATAGGAGCCACTATAAAGTTTATGGCACTATCTGCTTCCACATGTGTAGATGACACTGCAGGGTTCTGCTATTGACCAGCAGCAAATCCTTGTCGAGCACAGGCGCAAAAGTGACTAAAAAGTGTTAAAAACTTGCAGATGGTTTGGTAATTTCTGTGTAAGACGTGGATCCGGTGGTTGGACTTTGTCTTAAAGGAGTTATCCAGCGCTACAAAAACGTGGCCACTTTCTTCCAGAGACAGCACCGCTCTGGTCTCCAGTTTGGCTGCAGGTTTTGCAACTTTGTTCCACTGAAATAAATGAAGCTTAATTGCAAACTACAGCTGAACTGGAGACAAGAGTTGTGCTTTCTCTGGAGGAAGGCCATGTTTTTGTAGCGCTGGATAACTAAAGAATAATTCCACGTAGGGGTTGTTTCTCCTTTTGGAGATCCGGTTGGCATAAGGACTCTTACAGGCAATGCTTGCTGGAAAAAGACAAACAAATTAGCTCTATTGTGGAGGAAGATAGTGTCACATATAGGTTGCTACCCTGTAACTCTATATATCCCTGAGAATCCTATGTCTATCTTAAAGAAACCTGTGTATGCTTGTGTATTTACTTTATGTATATGTGTGTATATGTATGTATGTATGTATGTAGTGTTTGTGTGTGCGTATATATATATGTGTGTATGTATGTATGTGTGTGTATATGTATGTGTGTGCATGTTGTATATGTATGTATTTATGTTGGTAGTGTATGTATGTATATGTATGTAGTATAAATATGTTTGTATGTAATATATGTATTTTTGTATGTATGTATGTTATATAATGTTTGTATGTTTGTATGTATGTATGTATGTGTGTATGTAGTTTTTGTGTATATGTATGTATGTATATGTGTATGTAATATATGTATGTGTGTGGATGTATGTATGTATGTAAGCATGTAGTATATGTTTGTATGTGTGTATTTATGTGTATATGTATGTATGTATGTATGTGCATGTTGTATATGTATATGTCTGTTTCTATAGTATATGTATGTATGTATGTATGTAGTATAAATATGTGTATGTAATGTATATGTTTGTATGTATGTGTGTTTATGTAGTATATGCATGTATATGTGTATTTAGTATATGTATGTATATGTGTATGTATTATATGTATGTTTGTATGTATGTGTGCATTTATGTGTACATGTATATGTATGTATATGTGTGCATGTTGTGTATGTATGTGTGTGTGTATGTATGTAGTAAAAATATGTGTATGTTATATGTATGTTTGTATGTATATGTAGTATATGTATGTATATGTGAAGAGTATGTAGTATATGTGTGTATGTATGTAGTATACATATGTGTGTATGTATGTATGTATGTGAGTATATCTATCAATTTTAACATTTTTTCAATGCAAAAAGTAAAAAATGAATAGTTAGTAAAGGTAATGTGCCGCATTTAAGCAGAATTTTGCTGTGTTTGCAGTAGTAAATCTGCCTGATTTTAGTTCCAAACTTATAATAAAACTTGAGTTGTTGCATTGTGCATATTTTCTGCTCACCAGCTGCTCTCCGAGGGTCCTTGTAACACGTTCAGGCTTTGACAGTCAAATAGCGCATCTCCACATTTACCCGTTTCTGGCTATTTTTTTGCTTTTTCTGTGATGACATTTGAAAAAAAAAAATGCTAGAAATGATGGGAGTCGGCCATGGGCAGCCTCTAAGTCGTGCAGCGTTTCATCCTGTCTGATGCACATTAAGCCCGGCTCTGGCTGCTAACGTAATAGCTGATTTGATATGTCACCCGTCTTATGAGGAGCTGTCATAATGTAACGATAATGTCTCTCTTTTCCTTTGTAGTGGAACACCCTGACAAAATGGCTAATGACCAAGGTACAGTGGCCTCATTCTGTCAACTTTTCTCCCCCCCCCCTTTCACAAAATCAATGGTCTGCTCCGGAATGATGTCAGTGCTCACGCCTTTTGCCTCTCACCTGGACCGTACCACACCTGATGAGGCGCAGACAGGCGACGCCGCGCTAATTAATCTTGTTAATGAAGTTCTGCTAGGATGAGGCCGCCGCCGCTTTGATGGGAGTGATGTAAATTTTCTTGAGAGGAAATTGTTTTGTCTCTTTTCTGAAGGACCAATTAAAATGTCAAGCTTCTTTGTATGAAATAAATTTTCGTCTCTCTCCCCGCGCCTTCTGAATAATTCACATTAAGTATAATTAAGCTCGGCATAATTTCCAGGCGGCTCCTGCATCCCTTTCATTGGCTGGAGAATACATTTACAGATTTTTTTATTTGGAATAATTGTAAATCATTCCCCTTCCTCCAGACTGTGTTGGGGGAGAGAGAGCAACGCAAATGTAGACTATACTTAACTTTTTTTTTTGGCATTGGGGGATGATTGTTATTTTTCGGTTAAGTATAGCATTTGTGTCTGCTTTTAAGTAGAGGATACAGACAGCGATACTTCATTACCGATTAAACAAAACAACTAGAACCGTGTATTAACAGACAATTGGCGCGGACTTGCCTGATGCTTTTTCTGCCAAGCTTTGAACTCATGTTCAATGTTTCCAAATTTAAAATAATGCACTTAAAGAGAAGGAGTCCTCTATCAGTATCGTATGGCAGTTCTGTGTTATTGAAGTCTTCAGAACAGAAGGATTTAGGGGAAGTGGATTTCAGAAGAGAAGTATTTAGGGGCAGTAGACTTCAGAAGAGAAGTATAGGGGTAGTATACTTCAGAAGAGATGCATGTAGGGGTAGTAGATTTCAGAAAATAAGTATTTACAGGTAGTAGATTTCATAAGAGAAGCATTTAAGGGTAGTAGACTTCAGAAGAGAAGTATATAGGGGTAGTAGATTTCAGAAGAGAAGTATTTAGGGGTAGATTTCAGAAGAGAAGGGTTTAGGGGTAGTAGAATTCAAAAGAAGTATTTAAGGGTAGTAGACTTCAGAAGAGAAGTATATAGGGGTAGTAGATTTCAGAAGAGAGGTATTTAGGGGTAGATTTCAGAAGAGAAGGGTTTAGAGTTCAGAAAAGAAGTATTTTACGGTAATGATTTCACAATAATTCACCAGTGCAGCCAGGCGGTAGCTAAAGTAATGGAATGCTAGGCTGTAAAGATAGAGGTATAACCAGTAGGAAATAGGAGATTGTAATCCCGCTGTATAGAGCTCTAGTGAGACCACTTCTAGAATAATGTGTCTAGATGTGGACAAAGTCCATGTCCACCTGCCCTAAGGTCTGAATGAACTTTAACGCTGCAGCTCTGTTCAACTTTATGGGCCTGACAAATATAGCCATTGGCCAGCCATTACTATAACAAGGACACTGGTTCATGTTAGGTCAATAACAAGAAGCCATTTTCCACTGTATACTATATAAAGGTAGGATCAGGAAGGTTGGGTTATCATCTCATGTGAACATATCTGACACAACTACATGTAGAGACTTTAGAAGTTGAGGTGTGAGCCGCCCCCAAAACACGACTCTTAACAAACGATGCTTTCTCTAAGATTCTCATCCCCATCTATAATAGGACATGACAGCCGCCTTATTTCCTATGACAAGTAAATTTAGACTTAGGCACACGGCCTAGATGAGATTGACTGTCACAATTTCACATAATAAAGGCAATTTTTCTATAGCCAAAGAAATGTCAACTGGAAGCCATCAAGTGGGCTGGGCAGATGAGATGTGACGGGAATCTGTATTACATCTGTCATGTGTTACATGATCTCTATGGTCCATCAGAGATTGTCAAACAAGAGCCAGCAATATTGATGATAGGGGAGGAGGATTCTCTCGGTGACTCTAATTGTTAGGAGCAAAAAATATTCTTTTTCTTCCTTTACTAAAGATTGGCAGCTTCCAAGAAGCCAGAGTCAGGCGCTAACATGTCACATATTTATGTATGTATCTCGGGATGAGACAGCCGTCAAGACACGGTCTATTGAACAGATCTAGTCTAGAACATGGGGATTGCACCGAACATCACATGAGCTTAGGGTTTCTTATGGCTGGTGTCACATAGGCTGAACATCTTCGGCAGGAGACCGGGGGTTTTCGTCTGTTCGATATATGGTATTTTTCCTGCCGCTACCTAGAAAGCTCAGCATCTGATCACAGGTTTCTAAAGAGCTGTTTAATTGATTTCAAGATACGAGACAGGCAACTTAGACTCCTATGAATAAATAATGTTTCTTCAAAGTCTATCTCGCTATGTTATCTCCCGTAAGACATAACACCGCTAGACAGAAGGTCGTCGGAACCCACCGATTTTGTAAAAGATTAGCCTACTATTTTATGACCTGACTCTCCCTGATAGATAATGTTGGGGATGAAAAGAATGGGGGTGGCAAGTTTTTTGACTATAGAAGGTGTATGGTCACGTCCTTTACATTTTCCCTGTTTTGCATGCTTTTAAATATAAAATTTCCCGTACAGTCTTTTCATGTTTCCAAGCAATCCTTTGTAGATCTGAACCCTGCTCCACATGAGTCCCCAATGGTTATATCATATATAACAATAGTATAACTATCAATGGGTATAAACTGTCCGTTATGTTTTTCTCTTCCTATAGGTCAACACGGGATGTACTGGCCGGTGGATACAAATCTGATAGACAGGAGCAGTCTTAATGGTATGTACCCTGTTTGCATTTGTCAGCAGTATTTTCATATTCCTGAGCCAATGGGCCGGTGTCAAAATTGAAAGGTCTCCTGGGACTGTTGACAACTGTACACAAGCTCTATAATGCAAAGAAAGGTTAAGCCTAACCCTATGTTACAGATAGTATTTGTACGGTTAGTAGTTAGAGATGAGTGAACCTCGAGCGTGCAGCATTTGTGGCTGGTGGCTGAAGAAGTTGGATGCAGCTTTAAGGCTGCCTGAAAAACATGGATACAGCCATAGGCCATAGGCTGTATCTATGTTTTCTCGGACTCCCTTAGGCCTACACCTAATTTTTATAAAAGTATTGTATTGGCCCCCAAAAGTTATACAAATCACCAATATACACTTAATTCGGGAAATGCTTATAAAGTGCTTTCTCCGTGCACTTACTTCTGCATCAAGGCTTCTCTTCCTGGATAAAATGGTGATGTCACTTCCTGGATAACATGGTGATGTCACTTCCTGGATAAAATGGTGATGTAACTTCCTGGATAAAATGGTGATGTCACTTCCTGGATAACATGGTGATGTCACTTCCTGGATAACATGGTGATGTCACTTCCTGGATAACATGGTAATGTCAAGAGCCGACTCCCAGAGCTGTGCGGGCTGTGGCTGCTGAAGAGGATGATGGCAGGGGGATGCTCAGTGTCCCTCCAGTGCCCTGTGTCCCTCAGTGTCCCCCTGCTATCATCCTCTCCAGCAGCCACAGCCCGCACAGCTCTGGGAGTCGCCTTGTGACATCACCATTTTATCCAGGAAGTGACATCACCATGTTATCCAGGAAGTGAAGCCTTGATACATTAGTAAGCGCAGAGAAAAAAGCACTTTATAAGCATTTCCGGTAATAAGTGTATATTAATAATTTGTATAACTTTTGGAGGGCAATACAATACTTTAATAGAATTTTTCGCTGGTCTTCTCCTTTAAGCCACCAATATACAAATGCTGCATGCTTGGGTTCGGAGGAATTATAGTAGTAGTGTTTGTAGGGTTAAAGCTATTAAGGTTAGGGTTTGTGAGGTAAGGGTTTGTAGGGTTAAAATTCTCAGGTTTAGAGTTAGTAAAGGTAGGGTTAGTAGGATTAAGGTTGTAAGGGTTAGTAGGATTTGTAAGGTTAGGGTTAAGGGGTTAATGTTAGGGTTAGTTAGGGTTATTACAGGTAGGGTTAGTAGACTTAAGGTTAGTAAGGTTAATAGGGTGAAGTTATGAATTAGTAGGATTAGTGTCCCTAATTGTAACCCAAACTTTCTTCTGATCACTAAATAGGCACCTTCCAAATTGAACATTTTGCCCACAACAAATCCCAAACATTCCAATTCCAATTTTTCTGAAAATTCTGAACAAATTAGATTAATTCCACATCAATTAATTCCACCACCTACACCTTGAAAATCACATATTTTCTTTAACCAAATGACTGTGAGCCCCAAAAACCCATTGGGCCAAGGTTTATCTAATACTTTTACCAGAACTAGATCCAATAAAAAGCATTGTAAAGTGCTGAGGAATCTGTTGGTGCTATATAAATAAATAAAAAAAAATATTATTATTATTATTATCATTGATATTTTCCATTATCTCTAATAAGTAGCCACTTCGAGGACTTTAGAAACATTGGACGCCAATGACATAATTACCAACAGGAGTGTCCCCACAGCAACTACTTTGCATAAAGCCCGCCCCATTAGAGAGTATGGGATCATGCTCCTCAGCCGCTCTTTAATGAACTGTTTTCTATGGCAAATTGACTGTACAGTACATGGCAAATCCTCCTCCTGTCTTAACTGATTGCCGAATGTCCCAACATCGAGACCCCTTTATAGACATATTTGACCTTCAAAACTAAACCATTAGTCACAAGGTGACCACTCTGCACACCTAATGGACGGCTGCCCTTTCAATAAGAATATTAATAGCCATAAAGTGTGACTTTGCTGTGTGGAGTTGTTGGGGTATTGCCGGGACACATTAGGCAAGCTATATTTTATGGCCAATTACTTAGGGTATTGTAGATATTAGTGTGCGCAGCCGTGTGAAATATGTTATATGAGAAAAGGAGAACGGCAAGAGATTAGGACGAGAAATGTAGAAGTTAATTGCAAAAAATTAATTATTTCTTGGCAGATTCTTCTTTCTTTGTCATAATGCACAAGATAGAATCTGGACGTAGAAGCACAAGTGTATATAAATTGCTTATTGGTAGATTAGTAGGCCCTCTAAAACAGCGCCACCCCTGTGTTCAGGTTGTGTGTGGTATTGCAGCTCATCCCTGATCACATTAACCAGCATGCGTTGCAATACGGGATGTACAGTAATCTATGTACAGGTGTAAAAAAAAGTTGTTGTTTTTTTCTTCTACTTTTGTACAACCCTTTTAATAGTATGTAGAATAATAGACCCTACGTGAACAAAATTATTAGTCTAACAGTAGTTTAAATCTAACACAGTGGCCTTTGATGAGTTTATTCTGGTAGACGTTAGTTGGGTTTTAAAGTTGACAAGAAAAGGTGAATGCAGTCATAGGAAACGTGGACTGTCATCATGGACTTTTCCAGGCTACTGGAGCACTGTAGAACTAGTTTGTCCAGGCTAAAGTAATCAATGACCAATCGGCTAGATGTGGTTTTCGCTGAGGTTACAATAGTTTTGTTCACCTCTAGATACAAGCTTATTCTGTGTCTGTAATGATTGCCTTCTCTCTATGGTCTGCCACTGACTATCCATCAGTGATCACCACTACGGGTCTGCTGCAGAACTACAACTCCCAGCATGCCCAGCTCAACATAGTAGTTTTACCAACTACAAGTTGGACAACACAAGACAGACACACTACTCAACTTAGCTCCCATAATGCATTGGGCATGACAGTTTTTTTTAGCTATATGAGCTGTCCTGTAGTCTTGTAGTAATGCTATATTTACTGCAATGCCTAGAAAATGGGGTTGACTATGTTTTTGTATTAACTAAAAAAAAAGGATAATTTTTGATAATTTCTCTTTATATTGAAAGTTAATAGAAAAACACGTCCACAGACACGTCAGTTTTTTCATTCCTGGTTAAACGAAAAAAAGAATACAGTAATCGCAATGCAAAAGAGCAATATGAATCCAGCTTGAGCTGTGATTGACAAGTTATCCTGTGTTAAGACCATGGCTTTATCAGCCCTGCAGTTCCTGCCACAGCCATCGGTGGCAGCAGAGAGCCCAGGATGCCCATTACTGCTACCACTCTATGTAAAAATGTAAAAAAATAAAATAAAATTGACATTTTCTTTAATAAAGTTATGTAACACTGTTATACAAGTTTATTAAAGAAGTGTTAAAAAAAAAAAAAAAAAAAAAAAAATATATATATATATATATATACATATATATATATATATATATATATATATATATATATATAATTTTATTTTCTGGAATACCTCTAGTTCTAGGTGTACTGTTTCTTTAAGAATTACACAGTTATGCGGTGTTTCCTATTCATTTACATTATGTGATATAAGAAAACTTATTAACATTTTTAACAATTAAAGTGTAATTGTCTTGCCTGGTTCCCTGGTATCGGCGTATAACCTTTATAGAACAGGATCGGGAGGTGATTAATCACTTTATTGTATGGTTGCAGCTCAATAATTTACAGGAGTAACACAATAGTACAGAAGCTTTTCTTAATTAAATGCAAATTACGGCAAATTAACCTGGGATTGCGAGATGGTCCCCGGTTTACGTTAGTTATTACAGAGCGTCTGAGGTCGGGAAGGGTTTATTAGTTAAGAGACCATTATAATGGTAGATAATATCAATCTTCTGGTAACTCGGCAGTGCAAACGCTTTATATGGCTGAAAAAAAGATGTCATAAGGTCAAAGACAACACAGCGATGACCAAAGCTAAAATTTATTATTAGATTATAAGAGATTATTCTATACTAGACTAGGGCCAGCCTAGGGCAGGGCATATCAGATATTTCCTACTCATATATTTTATATACGCTGAGCATCCAATATATTAAAGCCTAATATAGGTCCCTTTCAAGCTACGATGCCCTCTCTGGTATCAGCAGCAGATCCTGTGCGGTATGAGGTGCGACCTCCATGGATGGAACTTGTTTCTCGAGCACATCCCTCAGATGATCGATGGGATTGAGATCTGGGCAATCTGGAGGACGAGTCACCACCTTGACCTCCTTGCCACGCACAATGTCTATAGTTTGGCCCCTTGGGCATTATCCTACTGCCTGCTGCCATGAAGGTGGAGATTGGTGTGTACAATGGTTAGGTAGGTGGTCGGTGTCAAAGTAACATCCACTTGATGCCATAACACTAGATCTCCAGCAGAACATTGCCTATTACACTGCCCCCGCCATCTTGACTTCTTCCAATAGTGCGTCCTGATGCCATCTCTTCCCCAGATAAATTATGAACATGCACCCGATTGTCCACTTGATGGAGAACGTGACCCATCAGACCAGTCACTCTCTTTCATTGCTTTATAGTCCAGTTGTGATGTTCACCTGTCCATTGTAGACACTATCGGTGGAGGACCAGGGCCAGCATGAAAACTCTAACCAGATAATGGTTAAATACCCCAATACATGCCTTTCGTGATCTGACTCTTTTTCATCAGCTCGCTTTACAGCAGCTATTATCTGACCGAATAGGCTAGCCTTCATTGCCCCACACACACATCAATGAGCCTTGTCTCTGGTTTTCAGTTGTCCTTTCTTGTAGCTCTCTTGGTCGGTACTGATCACTACGGACCGGGAAAACCCCACAAGACCGGCTGCTTTGGAGATGCTCCTGCCCAGTCGTCTACTCATCACAATTTGACCCTATCACAGCCACTTCAATCCTTACACTACATAATTTTTCTTCTTTTCAACCACAACTTCAAAATGTGACCACTCTACCAATATGTCCGCCTCTTCTTATCCGCCACCATTGTTTTTATAGTGATGTTATAGATGGAGGATGGAGAACCCTCAAGCTACAATTTCTACCATGACTGGACAACCTAACCTGGAAATACAAAAAAGGAGGATATTGACTAAATTCATCTTCTTCTTCCACTTTACATACTTGGAGACCATAACTACACGATTTATATACTGACGTCGCCCTGTTTACACCAACTCCACCATGCAGCTTATTAAACATTAAATGATACCCTGAAAGAAAGTGATGATAAAGACGAATGCATTTTATAATAAGGACGTGTACGCGGCCGACACAACAGCCTGTGCATGCTTAGCCAAGCTGAAAATTAATATGCAGCAGGATACTTAATTTTCTTCAAAATATCTGTGGGGAAATAAGATATTAATTAAGTATAGGCTTGTTGTGCGAGACGTGGCAGCAATCCATGGAGATGACAATAGATAAATGACGTGACCGCCATCGGTGGAAATCTGCTGCCTGCCAAATGCGGCCTATTTTCATGATCAAATGGAGCGCCAAAGATCAGCGAGCGGGCCGTCCAAGAACGCGGCATTATTCCTAAATGCGAGAAACCGAGCGATGGCAGAACTCCTTGATTAAATAAATTCATTACCGGCTCCCAGCAGAGGCTCCACGGGGAGCGGGAACCTCCGAGATTTCTGGATATTACTTGTAGAACAGCTCGGGCTAAGACACAATTATAAGAAAGTACAAGAGAATCCAAGTAATTTATCAGCCGTGAAGCGGCTTTGTATTAATAGATCATTAGTGCGAAAGGAAGGAAAGAATATAGGAAAGGGGGAAATAGAGAATGTAAATATCACGGCAAGAGTTACATACAATTTTGGTTATTTCAGGGGGGAAAAAAACTAAACAAAACCTGATTTAAAGAGGTTTTCAAAGACTAAAACAAAAAGACTAAAAGTGGGGACCCCCAACAGTATAATGAAGGGGTCATCGGTGCAGGAGGTGGTGCCTGATAAATACTCATCAGTAATGTCCAATACTCAGAACTATCCCAAAACAATGTCTTCAGTGCCTCCTGACCCCAGCCCCACCCCACCCCCGAGGCATTATCCACTGCCAAGAATGACTTGGCGTGTACAATGGTTAGGTAGGTGGTCAATGTCACTGTAACATCCACATGATGACACATGGACACAAGGTCTCCAGCAGAACATTGCCCATCACATTTCCTCGCCATCTTGTCTTCTTCCCATAGTGCATCCTGGTGCCATCTCTTCCCCAAGTAAGTGACACACACACACGTGGCCGCCCACAATGAGACCCATCAGACCAGATGCCTTCTTCCATTTCTCCATTATCCAGTTCTGATGCTCATTGTAGACTACTTTAGTGGTTGACAAGTGTCAGAGTGGACTCTGACTGGTCCTCAGCTCATCAATCCTATATACAGTAAACTTTGATAACTTGGTAAAGATTAAATCTGGTACATGTGAACATATCCTCAAGGCACCATAGTGTTAAATACCACAGGGATTCCTCTCTTTTGACAAAGTCCCTGCTCCTGTACACTGAGCAGTGTGGTATAAAATGTATACCTTGCTGCTTAGTTAACCTTTGCTGAGCCAAGTCCAGAGAACCTGCTCAGCAAGTGAGTAGGGACAAGCAAATTTACAGTATGAATGAAGCAAAGCCCTTTGTTAGCTCAGCAGTCGACTTATCATCCATATTCATCAGCTTAATTAAAGGGATTAAAGGGAATTTTGTGGCAAAAAAAAAAAAATGGATAGCAGGGGGTTGTGTAAACATAATAAACAGATTATACTCACCCATCCTAGTCCCCTGCTGCTGCTGTGCCACTGTTCCTTAACCTCTGCTAGTGTCCTCCATCTCCTTTATCCTGGGATTTTACCTACTTGTTCAGTTAATCAGTAACCGAGGCGGGACACTGCTGCAGCCACTGGTTGTTTCAGTGAGGAAGTGATGCCACGGGAACTAAGAATAAAAAACCCCCAAAGGTTTTGGATTGGGAATAGCAGTAAAGCGACTGCAGGGGATTGGGATGGGTGAGTATAACTTGTTTATTATGTTTACATCACCCACTGCTGTCCATCTTTTTTACCCCAAATTGTTGAGTGTCATAGTAAAACTAAAAAAGAAAAAAAAAATGGTGGCCTAGTGCCAGGACTCCATAACTTTAACCAGGGGTTATATACAGAAACACGTATACTCTATACACAACTAAGATCTACAATCAGTGACATGATTGGAAGCTTTCCGAGCCTCGGAGATGACTTACGATACAAGAATATTTTGACTCATCCTCTTAATCACCAGCACAATAATTCTCCGGATTCTCTAGTAGCCAAATGTCATTTTGGTAAAATGTTACTTTAATGGTTGATTCTAAAATGCGAGTAATAAGGCTCGGAGTTTGCGGGGAGCTGTCTGGGGCTTCAATGAGGCTTTCAAATTTTAGCAAAGCAGAAGGATGTAGCAGCGTTTGAAGAGATTCTCTTCTTCTTGATAAGATAAAGAGAGGATAGCATACCAAATCAGTTCTCTTTATTCTTCATCTCACTGTGTAAATGTATATTCGGCATAAAAGGAAAGGAAAGGAAAAAAACTACTGGAGATGAACAGCAGTCAGGAGCTTCCATAAGAGCCGGTGTTAAATACTTCCCAGAGTTTCTCGTATTCTTTGCCATTGGCATCAGCCATTTAGACCACTCTTTAGTAATGTAAATCAATATATCCTCGGTGTGAGCCATGCCTCTGGGAGATGCTGTATACATGGCACAACGGCAGCCAGGACTTTACCCTTTGGTTGTTTGCAGAATAGAGTGAGGTTTCCTTCAAAGCCTCGGGAAGATGCCAACCGGTAAGAAGAGAATTTCAGCAATTCTTTGTTTTTGCAAGTGGGAAGTCAATAATTGTAAAAGATCTTCTACGTATCTCCAGAATTTTTTTCTGACCGAAATGCTTAAAGGGGTATTCCAGCTTAAAAATAACTTATCCCCTATCCACAGGATAAGGGACAAGTTAGAGATCATAGGCGGTCTGACCTCCGTACCCCCCCGGCAATTTACATATTGGCCCCCGACTTCTTTATTTTGAATATAGCCACGGGTATGGAGCAACTGAAAAGAGCCAAGTGCTCTCATCTTTCATTCTCTCTGGAGCCGCTGGAGCTAACCGAGTACAGCACTCTTTCTGAGCTGCAGGTCACGTGCCGTACCCAGTCCCCTGCTCAGTTATAGCACCATACAGAGCAGGCTCCTGGCAGGACTTTGTGTTTTGCAGTGAGGAGGAGCTTGATAAAGGTGTCAGTCCGACACCGAAACGCGTCGCTCATTTTTAAGCCTAGTGTGAATAAACACCCAAGAAAGACACTTGTGAGGTCCTTTGTGTTATTTTGTGAGTCCTGCGCGTGGCTGTATGTATGGTCCAGTGGTCAATTCCAAACTACATTTTCGACCTTTGGCATCAGGATGGGTGTCGGGAGCAAAGAACCAGAGGCCAGGCAGCGGACTGATATAACAAAAAAGCCTACTAGTGTTGTGCCTAAGGTTTGCACAACACCACCAGGTTAGTTTGGTCCACTTTTAAGTAATTTTCCCACTGATATTGTCCATGCTACACTATATTAGCGCCCCTCTTTGTCCATATATGTTGTTAGTCTGCCTAGGCCTATTACATAAGGTAGTAGCAGTGCCGTGTAATAGAGCCCATCAGTATTATTAGTAGCACATAGTAGGTGTTGGGGGAAGGGGTTGTTACCAGTCTTATATTGGGGCCAAGGAGCTTCATGTTACACTACTGAGACACCCATTATCTCCAGTGTATGGTATGAATGGAACGGCAAGTTGCACATTGTCTATTGAGCTGCCAAAGATAGCCGAGAGCTTGGCAACCTATGGTAGCCTCAACTCCCTGTTTTCTTCATAATAAAGACTGATGGCCATTTTCTGGATATTACAGGGGGCTTGTGAATAGGGTATAAGTAATTTTAACTGGGAATACCCCTTTAAGTGTGTATGGTCATTATATATTGATACTATTCATGTGGAATCCAAATGGAGCCAACCTTGGATGACCGCCATATCCACAGCAGCATCTTCTATTGACATATTCATCCTTATCCTACGCTTTTCCCTCTTCTCTCTCTTCCTTTCAGACTTAACACAATTGAAATAAATTCAGCTGTTTTCACAGATCTCACACATCTAGAGCATTTACGCTAATATTTTACAGGTCCGCGGTAATATATAAAATCTGGATTGTGCCGTAATTTTTACCGATTTTAAATACATCTCCTTCCATGCTCATTCCCGCACAGTCACCGTTAAATACATGTATAAATTAACATGACAAGCAGCGAGCCGGGCTGCACACGCAGGGGCTGCAGCTAATATTTAAGAACATTACCCATAACTCACATCTGCTCACAGCGCAGTTTTCCCATCAATATGAAATAAATGTACACAGAGCAGCATCGCTGTATACACCAAGGTCTTTACATAAATCTCCCATACATAAAATATTTCTGCTGGATGTCTCCGAGCTCTCCGACGCTCCTCCACCCGATGCAGCCGGCTGCTTCTGCTGAGTCTGCAGGTGGCTTTTTAACCTATGATACATAGAAACCCTGTACAGTTCCCTTGAGCAAATTTAGTTATGGTTTCGTTTTCGTAATTTGTATTATATATATTTCCTTCCTGGCAATAAAATCTGCATATGTTTACAGCTTGATCAGAACCGCCATTTATAGTTCTTCACCGATCAGGAAGGGTTTCACTCCTACTCCTCCCAGTACATCAGTATAGAGCGTTAACTGGACGACAATGCCCATGCTCGCCCACCAATCCATTCAAACGATAGACTCTAGTCTCCTATTCTTATGACACTTGCGCACTTACACTGCGGATAATAAGTGTCTATCCCCTTTGAGAGATTCAGATATGTCCACTTCAAGGACGCCCATTGCATTTGCATGTGGTCCTCCCACTTTGATGCCTATTTTATGGGACAATGCCTAGAGAAAAGGAAAGTTTGGGGGCAAGAAGAAAACTTTAAGTTCAAACATATAAATATATATATAATAATGAGTAGACTTGGACATATTGGGGCTAATTTACTAACGTGTTTATGTCAGAAAGTTGACGGGATTGGTCCATTTTCCCTCTTGGTTTAGTGTTCCGCCATATTTATTAAAGGTGTGCAGCACAAACTTTGCAAAAACTCAACCAAACTGTCATTTTTCTCCAAAAACCCAAAAAGTGGGCGCATCGTGAGTGCGTCGTGGGTATGACTTAAACACCACCACCCCCCCAACCAACAGAGACAGATTGTTAGTAAATAAAGCTCATTGACTCTAAACTAATCAAATTCTAATAAATTTTAATTACATTTTGAGGTATTTAGTTCAGGGAAGTCAGGCATAAAACAGTGGGGGGCTCCTGTACATATTTTCCCTGGCACCAGATGCCATCGGCATTTACTCATCGATACCAAACGTACCAAAATTTGTTTAAAATTATTGGATCTGCCATTCATCTCTATGCGTATTCACTCATCCCTAGGAACTTAGGCTCCTGTCTTTGATGGGGGTCCCCACTCCTATATGTACTTTATGTGATGCCCTACTCTATCGGCATAGGGCTTTACAAAAAGTACATACTGGATCAGGAACTTCTGACAAAGACTGAAGTCCCATCTTTTGTACTGTAAACTGAATCTTGGGGCAAGACCCTATAGCCTTTATGTATACGTATATATGTATTTATGTATAGGAGCAGGGACTCCTATCAAAGACAGGAGTCCCTGTTTCAAGAAATGATTTACTCTGCTTTCTTTTTGGATTTGAATACTAGATTAGGAACCTTAATGGGACGGCCCATTGCACCCTGCAAGCTAGCAATGCAAATTCTTCATTACATTAACATTATCGGAAAAAGTGTTTACATTGTGTATTTTCTCTCCTTTCTAGAACCTCCTATAGGACAGATGCACCCCCCTCACGGTGTAACACCCCAGAAGAACAGCAACCTCTTGGTGATCATTGTGGTCACTGTTGGAGCCATTACAATACTGGTGGTGGTGATCGTGGCCGTGATCTGCACAAGAAGGTCGTCTGCACAGCAGAGGAAGTATGTATCCCATGGTTGGTGGAAGGTTGCATAAATTAATAACGGCAATAATCTCTCTAGTTCTATGCCCCCTTAAAAGATGTCTTAAAGGATACATAAGGGCAACATTTGTTCACAAGAAAGTTCATCAAGTTTCCGCAAGCTCTTTGAGAGTTGGACATTGATTGTAAGGGAAGCAGCATCCAGCAGGTGGCACTGTAGAGAGAGTTCTGCTTCTTCTTGAATTCATCTACTTTGCATATTCTGGCAATTCTAAGACTCCTTACACCAGTTTAGCGATCTCCTCAAGAAGACACACGACTCCCCTGGCCCCATCTAATATTTTAGCACTTTAGCTGTGCCCATAAACAGCGTTTTCCGTTCTCTGCCCTCCAGCAATCTTTGCTTGAAATCTTTAGGAGTGAGGGAAAAAAGCTGCGTTTGGTAGCCAGCAAGAAAAATGTTTCTGAATTTGTTAAGAATTATATTCGAAATGACGTCTATCTGAAAACATTCCAAGACAAGTCGTCCCCCGGCAGCTGGCAGGGTAACAAGAAGACGCCAGATAAGAATTGAGAAGAGGAATTTCAGTCTGCAGTCAATTTAGATGTTTGGTTGGGAAATGGAATTTCTCCGACTTTTAGGTCTCCGCTATATAGATGATATAAAGCACGTCATGTAAAATGTTGAGCCACCAGGACGCTTAGCATTTAAAGCTATAGTTATGCTTCCTAATCCATGTAGCACAGCTGGATTTGTTGGTCTATTATCCATAGTAGATAGATGATCTTCTTTTAGTTGACCGAGCCTGTCCATGTATTCCATAGCCAGCTGCTCACTTTGGTTTCCAGTATCTTAGGGCCCATTCACACTACAGAATTGGCACCGCTGGCAGGCGTTACGAGCGGGATTCTGTAGTGTTAACTGGACCTTATACAACTAGAGGAAATAATCAATTTTTTATTAATTAGATTTGTTTTCACGTTTCAAAATTGATCTCTCAAATTGGTGGACATCAATTTAGTGATCAGGAAACAGGGTTAGGGTCGGGTTATGGTTAGGGTCCCTCACCCTATTGATCCTTGGTTAGGCTGAAAAAGGTATTCAGGTGAAAAAAATATATATTTTTTTTTTTAATGTCATAATACTTTGTAATTCAACTTTATTAATGGATTACTAGAAGTTTTACATGGCGAGCAGCAGTACGGGGTGATGCAGCCTCACCACAGGCTTGTGGGGAACTGCAGGGTTGCTCTGATACCGATATAGTTACATGTCTATAGCGATACTGAGCCTCCCCTAATGTCTATATGTTACATGTTAGAATATATTCAGTATTACATGTTAGCATAGATATCAGAGGAGGCCGCAGTACTAGTGACACAGACAGCTCCCCCCAGTGTAATGTCTATTCTAATGGAATGGTAACATGTAATATATAGACATCAGGGGAGGCCGCAGTACTAGTGATACAGACTGCTTCCCCCAGTGTAATGTCTATTCTAATGGTAACGTAATATATAGATATCAGGGAGGCTGCAGCACTAGTAATACAGACCGCTTCCCCCAGTATAATGTTTATTCTAATAGTAACATGTATTATATAGACATCAGGGGAGGCTGCAGTACTAGTGACACAGACAGCTCCTTCAGTGTAATGTCTATTCTAATGGTAACATGTGTTATATAGACATCAGGGGAGTCTGCAGTACTAGTGACATAGACAGCTCCCCTCAGTGTAATGTCTATTCTAATGGTAACATGTGTTATATAGACATCAGGGGAGTCTGCAGTACTAGTGACATAGACAGCTCCCCTCAGTGTAATGTCTATTCTAATGGTAACATGTGTTATATAGACATCTGGGAAGGCTCAGTATCTTTAGTCATATATAACTGTGCCAGTACAAAGGCTTGAGCAGCCCTGCAGTTCCTAAAACAGCCACTGATGGCAGCAGAGGATCTGGGTTTCCACTAACTGCTGCCGTTGCTGATGGAAAAAAAAATCAATTTTCTTTATTAAAGTTACTTTATAAATTAATATAGCTTTATTAAAGAAATGTAAATAAAAAAAAACAAGGATGTATGCCCTGGAATACCCCTTTAATGGTATATACAGAGAATCCTCTTAGATATCACCACCCACAATTACATTGGATAATGGTTTTCTAGAGCGGTGAAAATCCCCATTGGTCTTGTAGAGACGTTACTGTATGTAACAATAAATTATATTTTACCAACTTCCTATTGTAGCTTTGAAATACACAAAACCTGAAACGTTCCTAAGATTTTATACCTGACTTTATCTTTTTCTATGGTATAGAGATCGTGTCCTTAGTTCACTGCTGAAGCTGAGTTATTCTTTTGTGTATAACGTATGAGATGAATGGTTCCCCGATACAGCACGTCTCATAGCTGGCATTTCCTATATAGTTATAAGATCAGCTATGGATCAGTAGGCAGCCGGTGCTGAAGTGCAGTGACTCTGAGTGCTGCACTCCCAGGACAGTGTCTTACCTTCACACTATGGAGCTTCTGGCTGTATTTTGTACTTTATTGATTTTATGCTTTTGCTATACTATATTGTAGCTAGTACTAGTTACTAAGTGTTATATATTGTTTTTATGTTATATTAGAAAACGGGCCACACACAGTATAAGCAAGAGGAAAGGGAGTCAGAAGGATCTGAGGCCACCGGATCTTTGGATCCACCATGAGGAGATGGAAATGAAGAACATTGAGAAGCCGGTGGGGTCCGAAATTCAAGGAAGAGAATCACCAAGACAGAGCTGTCAAGATATCACCCCTGTCAGCCATAGCCAGTCCGAGTCCCAGCTAGGCAGCAAAAGTGCATCACATTCAGGTAAGATGGATGGATGGATGGATGGATGGATGGATGGATGGATGGATAGACAGATAATAGGAGAAAAAGATAGATAGATAGATAGATAGATAGATAGATAGATAGATAGATAGATAGATAGATAGATAGATAGGAGATAGATAGATAGATAGATAGATAGATAGATAGATAGGAGATAGATAGATAGATAGATAGATAGATAGATAGATAGATGAATATTCCACTAATATGTGATCTTCTCTTTCCAGGGCCTGACACAGATGAAGCAGGGAGTAACATTTCGACCCTGGAGAGATCTTTAGCCGCCCGGAGAGCCACACGAGCCAAACTCATGATTCCAATGGATTCACAGTCCAACAACGCCCGTAAGTGTCTAGCATCTTCTCTATGTGTCATACAATGTATCTACTAGACTTGTTGCCTTTCGGGGTCCACCTGCTGTTACCACCATCAGATGCCACAATGAAGAAATACTAGGAAAAAGGCATTAAAGGGGTTATCCAGCGCTACAAAAACATGGCCAATTTTCCCCATACTGTTGTCTCCAGTTCAGGTGCGGTTTGCAATTAAGCTCCATTTACTTCAGTGGAACTGAGTTTCAAAACCTGCACCCAAAGTGGAGACAACAGTAGGGGGAAAGTGGCCATGTTTTTGTAGCGCTAGATAACCCCTTTAAGTGGGAAACCTTGTCTCATTGTCAATCAAGTCTACTTAGCTAGCTGAGAAGTGATACAGTTGTATCCAGTCTAGACAATGCTCTGTGAGCTCTATAGCCTGGACTCCAGACTGATACATTGTATATAACTAGTCCTGCTCTCAGCTGAGAAGTGATACAATTGTATCCAGGCTAGACAATGCTCTGTGAGCTCTACAGCCTGGACCCCAGACTGATACATTGTACATAGCTAGTCCTGCTCTCAGCTGAGAAGTGATACAGTTGTATCCAGTCTAGACAATGCTCTGTGAGCTCTACAGCCTGGACCCCAGACTGATACATTGTACATAGCTGGTCCTGCTCTCAGCTGAGAAGTGATACAGTTGTATCCAGTCTAGACAATGCTCTGTGAACTCTACAGCCTGGACCCCAGACTGATACATTGTACATAGCTAGTCCTGCTCTCAGCTGAGAAGTGACACAATTGTATCCAGTCTAGACAATGCTCTGTGAGCTCTACAGCCTGGACTCCTGACTGATACATTTTACCTGCTGCTTTACAACATACAATAATCTGTAGGACATTTAATTTATACATTGATTGAACTCTATTTATTTACATAAAACCAGAAAATCCTTTTAATATTTATGCCCCCCCCGCCTCCCCCGATGACTCTTTAAACTATTTACAACCTTTAATTTTATTTATTTATTATCTTTATAAAACCATTGTTTGACACTTTCTGGCGTTGTAAAAAGCTGTAATATTTCTTGTGCAGAACACAACCATGCACTTTGCTATGACGTAATGGTAAAAAGGCAACTAATGGGGTCACAGAAAGCAGGATATGGATTTGGTGGCCTTGCGAGAGAGAGGAAATCAATTTTTTATGAGTTCACGCCAAGGACAATAGAGACAAATCTTTAATTCTCAAGCAAAATGAATAGCAATTATTCCGATTTGACGAGACATGAAGACTGCACAATGTTCAATCATCTCTCAACTATTAAGATGCAATTTTTGATAAAAAGGCATAAAATGAACACACTAAATATTATGAAGGGCTTTTATTAAATAAAACAAAAATTCTGAGAATCTCTTTAAGTAGTTTGGTTCAGGTGTAATTCTATTGTTATGACTACAAGAGGCGCTGTTGGTAACAGCAGCGGTGAGATCTGTGACCACAGCCCTCACTGAACACTCATGGAGTCCCCCTTACATTTCCATAACCTAGAATTAATAGGCAGCTTCACTGCATTGTTTTCCAACCAGCTGCTCACCAGTTCTTGCAAAACTACAACTCCCATCATGCCCTGACAGCTAAAATATGTTATATTGGTATTATCAACAGCTATGACCTTCTAGACATGATGGGAATCATAGTTTTGTAACAGCTGGAGGGCAGAAGGTTCCCCATCTCTGAATTACAGGCTAGATGCCTCCAATAGATGGCAATGCGGAGACAGTTCATTTGCATATTTCTTACCCATGAAGCATTGCCTGCTTCCATACCTCAGGTGTATCTCCTCAAGGAGAAACAGTATCCCTAGACAATTAGGTAAAATCTTCTTAAAATTATTTTTTTTCTTAATTTTCTAGAACTCACTGAAGTTTATGTTCTTTTGTATGTACAGAAAACCTTTTTTTATATTTGGGTATGAGCTTGGCTTTTTTTTTTTTGCATAAACCAATGGTTTTTTAGAGGCCAAATTCTCTATTCTTTAAACTACTTCATTAAATGGAATATATTAGCTACAATTCAGGTTCCAAAATGCTGACACTGTTAGATAGCTGTTAGGTCAAGGAGACACCTGGTACCTTTCATATATCTATCTGTGCTTCCATTACATAGGAAAATGCTAATATTCTCTGGTGCAAAGTGTCAAAGAGTTTTTTCCATACTCCTGAAGTGCTGAGGGCTGTAACACCTCCTCACTCCCCCTCATATCCTTATTCTTGCTTGATTGACAGCTAGCTGGACACCGGACCCCAAGCAGATAGGGATGAGAGGGGGTCAAGGACATGTTTCAGCCCTCAGCACTTCAGGAGCTCAGGAATACCTCTTTAAAGCTTTGTACTATAGAATAAAAGTATTTTTCTATGTTTTGGAAGCACAGACAGATATAGGAAAAGCGCCATGTGTCTCCTTGACCTAACAGCTATCTAACAATGTCAGCAGGTTTATCCTGAACTGTGTCTTGACAGATTCACTTGTCATTTTTGGCAATTTTTGGTCACTGTGAAGTCATAGTATTACAATTCTTAAAGGGCGGGGGTGGAGGATTAATAAAATAAACTGGTATCAGAAAATTATACAGATTTAAACTTCTATTTAAAAACTTCCAGTCTTCCAGTACTTATCAGCTGCTGCATGTCCTGCAGAAAGTGGTGTATTCTTTCCAGTTAGACACACTGCTCTCTGCTGCCACTTCTATCCATGTCAGGAACTGTCCAGAGCAGTAACAAATCCCCATAGAAAACCTCTACTGCTCTGCACAGTTCCTGACATGGACAGAGGTGGCAGCAGAGAGCATTGTGTCAGACTGGAAAGAATACACCCCTTCCTGCAGAACATACAGCAGCTAATAAGAGATTTTTAAATAGAACTAATTTACAAATCTGTTTTACTTTCAGACACCAGTAGATTTGAAAATATTTATTCTTATTTACCAGAGTACCCCTTAATTGTCACATGACCTTTTTGATTATGTATTGGTTACAGTAATGCAACAATTTTACTGTGACTCGAGGATGATCCCATGTCACAATGAGCCCTGGCCTGATGCGCTATCTATCATAATTTATGTGATATTTAACTGATTATATAACAATATGAAAAACACCAAAAAAGAAAGAAAGAATAATAATAATGAATAACTTTGTCATTCAAACGACTAATAATAGCGGGTGGCGATAGAAAATTGTTTTCCCGTTGACACGCCGGCGACAATAACTTTGGATAATTCAATTTTCTCCCCTTTTCCTCCAGTAATACATTTCGTCGGGAGCGTCGTAGGAGACAAGGCGAACAATATCACATGGAAATATAGCGGCAGGCGGAGGCCAAATCTGTTTTGTTTATCTCTTTTTTCCCCATGTTAAGGCATCCGTTCTCCGCATATAAAAGCTGACAGCGCGCAGTAAATTGCCTCTGTGATATAGGACTGCGGAGTTGTAAAAACTCAACATGATTTGTTTTAACACTCAGACTCCCAAACTCTTAGCATTAGTGTCACATCCAAATTCAATTGTCGACAACCCTGCCGAATCTCCGCTACGAATTTTCAATCAGATCCGGTCACGGAACAATGGTCTAGAAAAAAAAAGTTGCGGAGTAACGTAATATTAATTGATTTCCCGTATATGTATAAATTAGAGGTTGTAGGATCTGTGCATTATATACAGTATATTATATCTACATCGCAGACGGGTGTCATTGCATCGCATCACATTCAGTTGACACTAATATTTCTTAAGCTTGAAGCGCAGATGCTACAATGTTACACGTGAGCGTTGTATTATGCTACAACATGTTTCTTCTTTATACTACAGCTGTCGTCAGCGCCATACCGGTGCCCACATTAGAAAGCGCCCAGTATCCGGGGATCCTTCCATCGCCGACCTGTGTGTATCCTCATCCGCAGTTTACGCTACGTCCTGTTCCTTTTCCTACACTATCGGTGGATCGGGGATTCAGTAGTCGAGGTAAGGCTAAAAAATGTAATAATTAATGATGAAAAAGAAAACTTTTATTTCATGTTTTTACATTTTTCATTCATTTATACATTTATACCAATTTATTTATTTATTTTTTGTATCTCAGCATAGAAATTTTTGAGGTCTGCATTGCATCGAATTCTAAAATGATATGATAATATCTAAGAATGGTGGAGAGTTGAGTGAAAAGGAGTGATAAAGGGGATAAAAGTCATAGGAAGTCGGGACGCATGGCTTAGTGTTCTTGCGTCTCGTGCACAGTTTGTACCAAGGACCCCACTTCCCACCTGCCTATAAGTGTTGCTGTCTTCTCGTGTGGTATTTAGGCCCTCCATTACTCACCAGGAGCGAGGTGCGATTGCATCCTTTTTTTACTTAGAACTGGGTGTACTTGTCTGCCCTACGAACTTCCCCGACACACCAGGACCAAGGTGTGATCCATCAGTGCACATCTGGTGCGGCAGCGGCGACCCTCAGCTGCAGATTAAGCTTCATGGTGGCAGAAAGCTGCGGCACTGTTAGTTTGTAATAACGTAAAATTTCTTTATGCAGCTTGGGCCACCCACGGACTGGCAAGCTGGGTGGCCCAACGGGCATGTGCCCAGGCCGCCAGATTGTCAGTCCGGACCTGGTGTGATTGCACCCTTTATTGACTCAGGATTTGATGTGATTGTGCCCCATGGACTCTGCTACCCAAAGCAGAACCAATGTGTGATTGCACTTCCTAGGGACTCCCCCCAGGATGTGATTATACACTCTATAGACTCTGACCTGTGTGTGATTGTGGCCCCGTAGACTCATTTTACACACCAGGACCAGGTGTGATCAGACCCCCTATTGTCATCACACTCATTTTGGAATTATTTTGCTCTTGTGAATAAGAGATGTCAATGCTCTTGTGTCAATGAGAGATGTGAAAAATAAAAAAATCTATTTGCCAGATTTGGTTTTGAACACATCCATAACTGTCCATCATGATGGTCCATTGCCCTCATTTTTACAGTCATTGTACAGGAGGACAATATGACCCTCAGGACAGCAGCCAGCCATTTGTTTTTGTTGAGATAAGGTAGTTGTAGGACATCGGGCAGGATCTTCTCTATAGGCCCTAAGGCACCTCCAGGAAATTTTTCTATTGGTCATCTTGTATATCTGTTAAATTCTCCTGGGGGGCCCATGGCAACCCAAAAAAACGTATACGTTTAGGGGTGCATGATCTCCTGGCTACAGTTATGTCATGATTTGCAAAAAATCACAGCTTTTTTTATGCAATTTTGCACAAATCAGGGCATCATGGCATTATTTTTCATTTACTATGGACACCACGCTAGTGCTGCCAAAGTTACAGTGGGGTGGGGGGGCCCAAGCTTGGTCAACAGCCCGGGGCCTATGGTAAAGTTAATCCGCCCCTGGTTTCACACCAACCAAACTTGGAAGCAGAGGCTAAGTGCCTGTTGTCCTTTGACACCCGCAAGAATTTGTGGACTTTGCTGCTGAAATATCTCCAAATGCAGCCCACAGAATAGTCATGCTATTAGACTAGTCAGGAATGAAGCCAAGGACCATCACCAGAACAATCAGACCAGGGGACAAGAGCATAGTGAGGACTATGGGGTCAGAGCCAGGTGTAGCACAATGGAAAGGTAAGACAGGAGCAAGGTCAGGACCAGGAACAGCAGTAATCAATCAATGCAAAGAAGGAAAGACAGATAAGGTAATCCTAATTAGGGATGGTCCGAACCTGACGAGGTTCGGGTTTGTATGACTCTCGGCAATGATTTGCGCTGTCTTAAACCTCCGGGCAGAGGGTGGATACAGCGGGAGGACCACCTTGAAAACCGGGATACAGCCACAACCATAGGCTGTATCCCAGTTTTCCAGGCGGTCTTCCTGCTTTATCCACCCTCTCCACAGAGGTTTAAGACAGCGGGAATCATTGCCGAGAGTCCGGGTTCGTACAAACCCGAACCTCGGTAGGTTCGGACCATCCCTAGTCCTAATAATCAGACAATGCATTATAAAGCAACACTCTTGGAATTGTCCACTGACCTGACATCATGATCTGGGACCCTTCTGTGTAGCATAGACAGGAGCCAGGGCCAGATGAAGAGGAAGAGCTGTGACCACTCAATAGGATCTGGCACAAGAACCAAGCAAAGTAGGTAACAATGTCCTATATATGTTCCTATTAAGGTGCACCAACCATTATTTTTTCTGGCTGAGGTGCCTAACATAGGAAGCAAAATCGATCATAGACTGTGAAAAGTTCCTCATTCTGCGGTGGCATCAAAGCCATAAGGGGTCAGGAGATGGCGGGAGCAATGCCGTCTATGGCTGCTCTTACGACACCTTCAAAAGAAGAATACTTCAAAGCTGTATAGTAAAATACTCACCGGCCTCGGAAACAACAAGCTCTGCAAACTATATAACATTTTACAACAAGCAAATTGCTTTTCAAAAGCCGATCCGCCTTTGTTTTGATAGTAGTGATTGTTCCGGCCAACACCTTAAAGACTACAAAGCTCAACAAGAGAAAATATTGTAAGACAGCAGCGAAAAATTGGGTTCTGACGGTTTTGTGGCGCTGTCTCAAATTACTTTTGTTATTTTGTCGGAGAGGCACTCCGGCTTCTTTCAAGTACTCTTGTAAGGCTCTCAAGGCTTTCTTAATAGACAGACCGCAAAGAACTGCAGAGAAGATGGGAGATAATTTAACGTATAACTGAAAATCAACATGTACCGCGCAAAGTCGACTCTGAAATCAGACAAACACTATGTATGCCAGACTGAAAAACATATCAAAACTCTGAAATATATCACAAAACAACGTAGTCTGGCAAAGTACTCTCTTTAATGGGTCAAACATTGACTTAGAGGGTAGCTACCAAAAGGTGGTGCTAGAGAGACAGTTTTCTTCTTTCTGTAGTAGAGCTATGTAAGACAAGGATAAACAATACCTTCAAAAGCTACATCATACATATTTGGGAAGTTAGCATAGTCTTTAAGGGGTTATATACATCTGGCCATTACCCCAAACTAAACAGTCTGGGCTTCTTTCAATGTATCCTGTCCATGTACAAGAATGGAAACTCTAATAGAAAGAAAAGGCTATGCCACCTTAGATCATCATATACCTGGAGTTCCAGAAGACCAGACATACAGTAAAATAGGTGTGAATTAGCCCAAATGAATGTTCTTTACAGTATATTCCAAAGGAAGTTAAGTGGCTGATAGTATTGAGCGTAGAGGCCAAACTGTTCAGGTTTGGCAGTGTTCTTATAACCAGAACCCTCAGCATTTTACTCCCCGAGGCTGCAAAGTTGGATGAAGCCCTAGGGAGTCTTGGAAAACATGGATACAACCATAGGTCATAGGCTGTATCCATAGGTCATAGGCTGTATCCATAGGTCATAGGCTGTATCCATGTTTTCCAGGACTCCCTAGGGCTTCATCCAACCTCCTCAACCACCAATATTGAAATGCTGAATGATCGGACTCGATCATGCTCCAGTTATGTTCTTCACCAGTGCTGTCTAGCAAGCACAATAGCTTAGAAAGAAGCTAAGAAGTCAAGAAACTTTGGCTTTGAATCCTGACACCCACTTGGCTCTTATACCTGCCCCGGTTTGCTTGGTGCAGCCACCAACCTTCGTGTAGACTTCCATATCACTATAGGGATCCACTGGACCTCAAGCAAGAAGATATGATCCAGCATAAGGTAATAAGATCCAACCATCCTCCCACCATATCTGACATGTTTCTCGCACAAGTGCTCATGTAATCATATGACTTTTTTCTGGCACTTATGGGAACAAATTAAAATAAAGCATTGTTGGATCCTATCTCCTTTTGGATTTGCTTGACGCTGGTCAGTTCGGATACAAGAGCGGGGACTGTGCTGGTTATCTCTGTATCTCCCGGTATCTACCTGTATAGTAAGTGGTCTATCCGCAGAACACTAGACTGCCGCACAGGCTTGTTTTATCCAGGAAATTGAAAGCATTAAAGGTATAATGGATCATCAAAATACAAAGTTATAAAACGGAGCGACTACAGTATGAATCTTTCCATGCTATACTAACACTCTATATAAAGGATACAATAATATAAGAATTAGCTGTATTACCGCCTCATATTACCTACAGAACCAGAACCGTGATATTACGGGATATAATTAGCCATAAAAATTATTTCAATACTTTAAAAAAATTTCACAAAAGTTAACAAAAAAGAAGCTTGTATAACAGGCGGTGGTTTTACTATTAAATATCAGCGCATATATATATATATTACTAGTATAAAACGGAATCAATTGTCATTGGGACAATGAAATTCTTTATAGTGAGGGCTGCGGTACACCATCCAGGATAATGGATCTTCTCCGGAGCCGTGAAGCATCATTTTATGTGTTTTCTTTATCATTCCGCAGTCACGGCCCTTGTTATGAGTAATTTGAGCAGCGTCCTCACATTTCCTTTTAGAAATCGCTTTGTCTATCATTTTACACCAATTACTTTTATGTGTTTTAATAACGACTGGGAAACCAGCCGGGTCGATTCAAGTTAAACAACCTGGGGGGGCAAGAGGGAAAACTTACTTCTTCTAATGGTTCATTTAACCTGAGTTTTTTACAAACTTAAGAAACAAAGTCAACCAGAGGTATAATGTGAAGTTCTCGGCCCCAATGCTAAGGGTGTAACAGGGTCCTTGCCTGCCATGTTACGTGTGTAATACTGATGTGGGAGACGATCAAATAAGGTTCAAAAATTTTATCTTGATGTGACCCTCACCAATCAGTTGTGATCTGTGGAGGGGTGTTCGGTTTTACTGCAGCGCCGTTTAAGTAGCCGGACTGTCATCCCATAACTACAGGTGGGGACCAAAACACAAGATGGAGTCCACCAAGGTCATGATGATGAGAAAACTCCCTACAAGTGGAAGTAGTAGTTCCTATTCATATCAAAGGGTTGCCTGTGTAATGCTACAACAAGGCAAGTACTCCACAGTGGGAGTCGTTTCTTATAACCAAACCCTACTCTGGTTACAAGCTCAGCATCCTGGAGTGCTAAATACCTAACATGGCAGTCATTACGTGGATTGTCAACCAATTTTTTAAGATCATAGAGTGGCAGATCTTTTTATTTACAGCATGTAGCTAGATACTGGGGTAAAGGTACCCAATGGAAGGCAGGTGCCAGAACAATCAATCGTCCATCAGTTATTGAAGATGTATGGCCACCTTTACCCAAACACCGCAAGGTGCTTAGTCAAGTATTGAGCTCGATTAAACACTCAGAAGCTCCGTCGAGCACTATGCTCAACCGAGCATGGTCAACACTTACACAAGTCCAGAAGGAATGTGGATATTGAAGTAGGGGACTAAATGACTGTGTACACTGTTATTCTTATTATTGTAATGTTTTTGTGGTTTCAAACTGTTTGTCACTATAATACATTGATCTGATTTTTCTCAGCAGTGAATGAGACTCAGCAGCCGCAGCAGTCAGCCCTGATATCCCACACGCAGCCAGAACACCCCAGCAATGAAGACGCTCCCAGCCGAACAATACCTACAGCCTGCGTCCGGCCGACACATCCCCTGCGAAGCTTTGCCAATCCCTTGTTACCTCCTCCAATGTCTGCATTGGAACCTAAAGTTCCTTATACGTCACTTTTATCTCAAGCAGGTATGTCAGCTTTGTTTCATTCTATACAGTGTCTAGGTCTCTGTGCTTTCTACATTTAGTTGAGTTCAGTGCTCAGAAGGTCCATAGACATTGAATGGAGTGGTGGCCAGGCATGCCTACTGCCACTAAATTCAGAAGATAATTGACCACTGTTCTTGTGATCGGTTGGATCAGGGTCTCAGGGATCAGACCTCCCAACGATCAGCTAGTGATCCCATATCTGGTAAATAACTTTTAATCTTGGAATAAACCCTTAGAGCAAGTCTAATTTCCTAAACAAGTAACATACAATCACATTGCAGTATATGTATTAAACCCACTAATCTAACTTGCTGATACAGTATGTCTCTATTGCAAAAGGGGCACTGAGGATGAAGGTAAGTCCTCAGCCTGCCTACCCCTCCCCTCTCCTCATTGAAAACACATGCCCACATGTGGAGATCTAGGTAGCGCTCTACTAAATGAGTGTTTGGCCAACAACAATTGAAGGTTTACTCTACTGCCCTAAGCTAACACACTTTTCAGAATACATGTTTGTTTGTCAGTTTTCTTACCTTATTCCATTTGACCTTTACTTTCCGGATGAAAATCCTGTCACTCTATATAACTAAGGTTGGTTGCAAATATGTCCGACAACCCAGATCCATCATGGATTGGAAAGCCACCATCCCATCCAGTGACGTATTGGCTGAAATTGGGCAAAGCAAATGCATCAATGGATAATCCGACATAGTTGTCCTCCATCTTGGTTCATAAAATACTGAATGCTTTGACTTTTTGATTCACCGCAACCATCTTTATCACCGAAAATGAACCTGGTCTCAGCTATACGACAGCTTGCGGCAACATTCTACGGGGTCTTGTTTTCGATCCATAGTTCTCCAACATGGATATGAAAATGATATAAAGAAAATAATACATATACCATATAGCTATAGACTATATGGTCACTCAATGCCCCCAATGCCATTGGTCCAGCTGAAGACAACGCCATTGGGAGAAGACTTTGGAGCAATCACTTCCCACTTGGGTCTTTGTCTTATTGGATGATCAGTAATAACCTATTAGATCTGGATGGCCCATTTCAACAAAAAAGTTAACAAGGTGGTTATAAATGGACGCAGAAGAAACATCACCATTGTTTGGGCCAAGATAACCAGGATTAACACTGGTCTCCAACACTCTCACCCGTCTATGGGTGCCCCAATATATCACCCACAACCAATGTCCCTTTTTTACCTCTAGAACAATCAACAAACATCATATATGAGAAGCTTCTAGAATGTTTTGTTCTCGATGTTGAGACGTCAAAGTCATTGAGGCGTAACTTTTCTTTACCTTATATTATATTCACTGGAAATCATTTGGTTCCCTTTGGTTTCATAAATATTTTATGGCCTTGAGTCAGGGTTTGTGCATGTAAAAGCAGCATGCTCTCCTTCTTCCTAATCCTAAGATAAGATGCTAGATTCCTTCGGCGCGCGCGGCGTCGCGTCCTGTCATCCCTCCGTAATAATCATAAACACGGCTATATAAGTGATTTGGTTTAGTTCGCTTTCAAGTAAATTGAAAATGTTTGATGGAGTGTTAAGCCGGCTGCATTATAGATCTGACATAAATTCCATACTCTTCCTTCACAAGTGAAAATTCCCTTAAGCTACTAAAATAATCATCTGCATTTCAAGCAAACCAGGTTTAAGAGAAGTTTATAAGCCTATGGAAGGATGCGATCGGCCTCAGATTGTGTATTATTTTACATTAACATTTCCAGAGCGCCTTCCTTTAATGTCTTCTGTAGAGTTATTACTGGGAAGTGAAATTCCTCGAATGTCTCAAGGCGAGGGGAAGAGGAATTAAGGGGAAATTGTCCTTCAGGTTTCATCTTGATGTAGATGTGATCTATGCAAATCCGAAAAAGGTGCTGATGTAGGTGAGCTGTGTTTGTCACATAGTAAGGCAGGTAAAACTACAATTCAACTCTGCTACATCTTCACCTTTTATAGTTGGGCTATGTTCACCCCGGCCAGGTGATCTTTCCGGCCGCAGAGCGTGCGCCCGCATCAGAGCTTCCCGTAGCACACAGTGAAGCAAGCGTCCGGAGCCGCTCACTTCACTGTGTGAACTGACAGGTCTTTCTGCCGCCGGAATTCACTGAATTCCGGCTGCAGAAAACTGACGTGTCAGTTATTTGCGGCGCCGCATAGATCCCGGCCGGAGCGTATACGATGTGTGTACGCTCCGGTCGGGATCCCATTGAAAGTAAGGTTATGTTCCACCCCGCAAAACTACAGCCGTACTTCTGCGGCAAGAACTACGGCTGTAGTTTTACGTAGTGTAAACATAGCCTTAAAAAGGAACAATCAGCAGGTTAGACGAATCTATGGTGCCTGGGACGCTGAGGAGGAAGGTATGTGTGTTACCTTCCTCCTCTGCGTCGGTCTCGCTGTTAGTTGGAGTCATCTTAATTCCCCTTTAAAAGGAGAACCCATTGTCTAGGGAATTGATGGCAGTGCTAAACTGGTAGGTGCATGCTCCCTGTATGAGACTTAGTAGCCAGGTCTATTCAGCTTAGCCTTAGGATCCTATTAGATGGGCCGCTCTAAGAGAGCATTGAACTGGGAGACTGCATGATTGATCACAGCATTGTTCATGTAGCCCTTTGCTGCAATCAGCTGTCAGCTGCACATGCCCTATTACACAGGGAGATGTGCTGCTGACAGCCGATGGTTTTTGACATGTCACTCAGCCAATCACTGTGCTTGTTCGCTGCCTTGTCTGGCTGATAATCTTACTCCTACTTTAATTTAATAGGGACATAGTGGAATTGAAAAAAATTGCAATTTTCTTCCAGAATCAGCATCACTCTAAGGGTACTATTACACGGAACAGGGACAGTCCAGAGCAGTGGCAAACCCCAATTAAAACCTCTTCTGCTCTGGACAGTTCCTGACATGGACAGGGGTGGCAGCAGAGAGCACTGTGTCAGACTGTAAAGAATACACCACATCATGCACTACATACAGCAGCTGATAAGTACTGGAAGACTGAAGACTTTTAAATTAAAGTAATTTACAGATCTATGTAACTTTCTGATGCCAGTTTATTTAAAACCTTTTTTTTTCTAAAAGAAGTCTATCCTGTTGACACAGGCTTAATTGGAATGAAACTTCTTGGGCCCAGCACCTGACTCCTTACCTGTGTATCCACTATATCTATATCTCTCCCTTTCTAGCTTTACTTTGAAGCCATCCAAAAGATAATTCGGATTGGCAAAAATAATTTTTAATAACTGCTATACTGAGATTTAATTAGCTGTGATTACAAGCCAAAGGCCTAAGGCTGCACTACTGAGGATAGTACTTGTAATGATTACTAAGGAGCTCTCGGTTGTCATGGAGACAGATCACTACTTCATTTATATCCCTAACTACCAGTGACCAAGTGAACTGGTTATACAGGGTCTCCATGACAACATTGTAGAACAACATGTAGTCATCAGGCCCTCTCAGTAGTGCAGCCTCAGGCTTTAGGCCTAGTGTAAATGACTAAGAAACCTAGTTCACTTAATGAATATGCAGACATAAGGTCTCCTTTTCATTTGCCAGGTCTCCTTTAATTCGAGTTTAAGGGGGCGGCCATTTTTCAGTTTTTTTTTTACTTTTCAGGAAAGCTGATGGATTTCTTATGTTCCAAATGACGCAGAAAAAAAAAAAACATTTCTGGAATTTTGAGCAATTGTGCACGAGCTGGAATTGTTTCTATTGAAACATCTCTAGGCTATTTGTGCCCATTTATCACCAAGACGGAGCCTTTAGCCTCGAAAGAACATGAAAAAGAAATTAAATGCGTGTAGGTTATTCTTACCCGTGACCTTTGGGAGAAAGAAGTTGATGTATATCGCGTGTAATACGGGAGGCTCCGCTGTAGGGTTCACTCATTGTTTATGGTATGCAAAAGACTGTATGAAAAAATGATGGGCCGAGTGGATCAGGGTGTAAATCATCTGGGACGCGGGGCGAGATACAGTCATCATAACCTTTCCTGCCTGTCGTAGAAACAGGGGTTTAGATGAATCGGTGGTGAGCGGGTTACGTTCCTTACTAATAAATGGTGATGGTATGGCGATGCATGATGGAATCAGTGGGAAGCAGGGTTACGTTCCTTATTAATAAATGGTGATGTATGATGGAATCTGCGGTAAGCGGGTTACGTTCCTTACTAATAAATGTTGATGGTATGGCGATGCATGATGGATTATGTGGGAGTGAATGATGGAATCAGTGGGAAGCAGGGTTACATTGCTGATCGAACCGCGCCCGCTAATAGCTGCAGTCCCCGGCTATTAATAGCACCTGGGATTGCGGCGGTTCAGAGCGGGGTCGCCGCGCGGCCCCGCTCTGGACTCCCCTACCTTACCAAGGACGTACAGTTACGTTCTTGGTCGTGAAGGAGTTAATAAATGGTGATGTATGATGAAACTGGTGGTGAGCGGGTTACGTTCCTTATTAATAAATGGTGATGTATGATGGAATCTGTGGTGAGAGGGTTACGTTAGTTACTAATATATGGGGATGCATGATGGAATCGGTGGTGAGCAGGTTACGTTACTTACTAATATAAGGGGATGCATGATGGAATCGGTGGTGAGCGGGTTACGTTACTAATATATGGGGATGCATGATGGAATCGGTGGTGAGCGGGTTACGCTACTTACTAATATAAGGGGATGCATGATGGAATCGGTGGTGAGCGGGTTACGTTCCTTATTAATAAATGGTGATGTATGATGGAATCTGTGGTGAGAGGGTTACCATCTTCACTAATAAATGGAGATGTACGAGTGAATCTGTGGTGAGCGGGTTACGTTAGTTACTAATATATGGGGATGCATGATGGAATCGGTGGTGAGCGGGTTACGTTACTAATATATGGGGATGCATGATGGAATCGGTGGTGAGCGGGTTACGTTACTAATATATGGGGATGCATGATGGAATCGGTGGTGAGCAGGTTACGTTACTTACTAATATAAGGGGATGCTTGATGGAATCGATGGTATACTATGCGTATACACTCAGGCCAGGATTCAATTGAAAAGAATGCAACATATAGTTTAAATTAATCATGGCTGGTGTTGCAATTTGCAACAACAGCCATGAATAATTAAAAATGTACGTTGTGTGAACATAGCCTAAAAGTGATCAAAAGATTGCATGGTCAAGCCATTTTCCACATTACGGCCACGCTCACGGCTGTGTCAAACACCGGCTGCTGACTGTGATGTTTACTTGGCAGGATAAACATCACTTTTTCTTAATTGGAATGCGGGCGCAATTAACCCGAGCACACACTGGATAGTACGGCCGAGGGTCGTACTATCCATTGGGAGCACAGACTATATTGTGTGGCCGCACAAAATAGACATGTCAGTTTTTTGTGCGTCCGCAGTGAACAATGGCCGCACTGTATACAGAGTGTTTACAGTGTGGCCGTTGTTCCATAGAAAAAAATGCAGCTAACCGCTGTCAATAAACAACGGCCGTTGCTGCAATCTGCAACAACAGCCGTTGTTTAATGATTTTTTATGTTGTGTGAACGTGGAGGTTATCCTTCACATGTGAACAGAGGCCTACCATTGAAGATATGTGAGTTATCCGGGGAGCAGAAATGGTGGGGCGGGTGCACGTCTTAAGTATTGCATGCAGAAAGTTCCTGAACCCAAACTGGGAGATTTATGAAAGGGCGTAAATACACACCTGGTGTAAACTGCCCACAGCAGCCAATCACAGCTCAGATTTTGTTCTACCAGAGCTGAAAGTTGAGCTGTGATTGGTTGCTGTGGGGAGTTTACACCAGGTGTATATTTACACCCTTTCATAAATCTCCCTCAAACAGTTCAGTAATAAGATCCATCATATGTAAATAGCCATTTACCTTCAAAGATATGTCCGCATGTAACTTTAAAAAACTTTAGCATTGATATGCTTAGATTTGCCATTTACTAGGTACATACTTAGGCTATGCTCACACTATGTATTTTTTCGTAAAACTATTATTATTATATTATTATATTATTAAAACTATTACTATGATTATTACGAAAAAATCTGTTACCTTGCCATCTATGGGATCCTGGCCGAAGCATATACACATGGTATACACTCCAGGCAGGATCCCTAGCGGCGCTGCAAACTATTGACATGTCAGACGCAGAAAACCCTGTGGAGCGAGCGGCTCCAGCTGCACCCTCCATAGTGTGCTGTGGGAGGTTCTGAGGCGGGTGTGCACAGATGCGCCCACATAAGAACTCTGCGGCCCGGTCTCATACTATGTAGGAACATACAGTAGCCTTACTCTTTTTCCAAGGAGACTCGCCTAATGTTAGTGACTGTAACATAAGGATGAGGCAAAGCTAAGTGTCCTTTGGTGGATGACAACTCCGGCTCAAGAAAAAAAGATCTTCATTAGTTTTGAGCATGAAAAAGTTTAGACGGGAGAAGAGAACTTCTTGTGTCTTTCATGCGGGGGTATTGGTAAAGTGTAGTGTGGTGCAGGCGGAGAGGCATGAAAACCTATAGAAGTTAACAAGATCCGTTTAGACTTTAAAATATCACCTGAAAATAAATAAAAATCATCAGATTTTCTCTCCATTTCCAGAACTGTCAGCCCAGTGCAATCTAAATGCAGAACCCGAAGGGAACCAATATATTTTGTCATTGCAAATATAAGTTTAATCCTCCGCAAATGTCATTTCTTTCCGACGTAACTTATTCATGGCCCGGAAATCAATTTGTAATATCAATATTAAACAGGCTGAGTAATCACTAAAGCTGATAACCTCTCATCAGAAAGAGAAAGGTGGATGAGATGGGGGGGCTGTCTGAGAGGTGTCGGGAAGGTTACCCAAACTGGTGTGTCAAAGAAAATAATTGTACTCTACGGTTACTTCCCAATTTAAAGGGACTGTTCATCAAACGGATTTACATCTGAAATGACATTCATCTTCTTTCCGCTGACAACGAAATGTATTAGGAGGAAGATTGTTTCTCTACATTAATCTTTTTTCCACTCAGGTGGCATCAGTGTTGAGGTCGAGCCATTTCAGGACAATTTTTACTGCTTGATGGTTTACATAGTTATTAAAATTGGACGCGGTCCACTAATGGTGAATCATACTGTGTGTATACTGTGTGACACCACTGTGTGCATTATCCCTGTACTGTGACATCACTGTGTGTCTTATCCCTGTACTGTGACATCACTGTGTGTATTATTCCTGTTCTGTGACATCACTGTGTGTATTATCCCTGTACTGTGACATCACTGTGTGTATTATCCCTGTACTGTGACATCACTGTGTGTATTATCCCTGCACTGTGACATCACTGTGTGTATAAGCCCTGTTCTGTGACATCACTGTGTGTATTATCCCTGTTCTGTGACATCACTGTGTGTACTATCCTTGTACTGTGACATCACTGTGTGCATTATCCCTGTACTGTGACATCACTGTGTGTATTATCCCTGTACTGTGACATCACTGTGTGTATTATCCCTGTACTGTGACATCACTGTGTGTACTATCCCTGCACTATGACATCACTGTGTGTATTATCCCTGTTCTGTGACATCACTGTGTGTACTATCCCTGTACTGTGACATCACTGTGTGTATAAGCCCTGTACTGTGACATCACTGTGTGTATTATTCCTGTACTGTGACATCACTGTGTGTATTATCCCTGTACTGTGACATCACTGTGTGTATAAGCCCTGTACTGTCACATCACTGTGTGTATTATCCCTGTACTGTCACATCACTGTGTGTATTATCCCTGTACTGTGACATCACTGTGTGTATTATTCCTGTACTGTGACATCACTGTGTGTATTATCCCTGTACTGTGACATCACTGTGCATTAGGGAAGGCAAAATAATTAGCTTTGAATTTGTCATGGAGCATCCCTGCTTACTTGATCGGTTGGGGTGTGAACACTCAGATCCCCAATGATAAAAACTTTTGATGTGTCCCTAGGAGGATATACTTTAGGAAGACACCAGTATTATAAATGGCGCATGGTAGGTGAAGCACTATTATAGATATTACATAGGGGACAAGCTTGGATTATCCTATACATGTGCCCAGGGGCGGTCTTGGCATTTCTGGGGCCCCAAGTGAAGTTATGTCTGGGCCCCCCCCTCGACATGCGTTCCAAAACAATAGACCGCTGTGTGTTGCCCCCAGTAATATATACTCCTTGTGTGCTGCCCCCAATAGTATATACCCCTTGTTTGCTTCCCCCAGTAGTATATAGACCTAGACCCCTGTGTGTTCCCCCAGTTATATATAGCCCCCCGTGTGCTCCCCCAGAAGTATATAGACCTCCTGTGTGCTGCCCCAGTTTTATATAGACCCCCTGTGTGCTGCCCCCAGTTGTATATACCCCCTGTGTGCTCCCCCACTAGTATATAGGCCATCTGTGTGCTCCCTCAGGGGTATTTAGCCCCCCGTGTGCTCCCACACTTGGATATAGACCTCCTGTGTGCTCCCCGACTTGGATATAGACCTCCTGTGTGCTCCCCCACTTGGATATAGACCCCTGTGTGCTCATCCAGTAGTATATAAACCCCCTGTGTGGTTCCCCCAGTAGTATATAGACTCCGTGTGCCCCACCAGTATTATATAGACCCCTTGTGTGCTGCCCCAGTAGTATACAGACCCCTGTGTGTTCCCCCAGTTATATATAGACCACCTGTGTGCCTCACAAGTAGTATATAGACCCCCTGTATGTTCCCCCAGTAGTATATAGCCCCCCTGTGTGCTCCCCCACTTGGATATAGACCTCCTGTGTGCTCTCCAAGTTGTATATAGACCCCATTCTGCTGCCCCAAGTAGTATATAGACCCCATTTGTGCTGCCCCCAGTAGTATATAGACCCCATTTGTGCTGCCCCCAGTAGTATATAGACCCCTCTGTGAAGCCCCAGTAGTCTATAGCCCCCCTGTGTGCTCCCCCTGTTATATAGCCCCCATGTGTGCTCCCCCAATTTATATATACCCCCGATGTGCGCTCCCCCAGTTAAACAGACCCCTCTGTGCTCCCCCTGCCATATAGTATATAACACAATAAAACAAACACTTATACTCACCTGGGTCCGGGCGTCTCCTCTTCTTTTCACTCTTGTGGCCGCAGGAAGGGTTTTCCCTGCGATCACAAGAGGCCGCACTCCCCTTGTCCTGGCGCCGATGCTCCAGTGATGTCAATGGAGCACCAGCACCACAAGGACAAAGCTGCCACTTGTGACTGCAGGGAAAACCCTTCCTGCGGCCACAAGAGTAACTGACAGGAAGGGAGCCAATGTTTCCCGCCCTGTCACTGCTACTGCATGTAACTATGAGCGCTCATTACGAGTGCTCATAGTTACAGTTCAGATGGCAGCAGCGAGCGGGGCAGCGGCCCTGTTCAGTGGTCTTGAGCACAAGACCGGGGCGTGGGGGCCCCCCTGGATGTTGGGGGCCCCAAGCGATCGCTTGGGGTGCTTGGTGCCAAAGACCGCCACTGCATGTGCCATTGTATAACGTTGAGAAAATTTCAGGATGTTTGGCCAGTTCCTTTCTACTGGGATCTCTATATAGTCATTTTAACCCTGGGAAACCTGTATAATTATCCTATTGTTTGACTCTATTCATATATTAACATCAGCAAGATTAATAGAAGAGGCAGGGAGACACTCCAGGACAATAAAGATCTGCGCATGACCTGAATGTACACGTTCCAGAAATAATCTGTATTGTTCTAATGTGCTTATCATGCACGAAACGGCTCTGAAAACAGCGAGAACATTTTGTTAATGAGACGACGAGGGACATTGTTATTGCAGTGCATGGTGGGGTTATTCACAAGTCATGGAGGAGGTCATTGATCAAAGTCTCTTCACTGCAGGCCTTGGGCAATACAGGTGCAGCCTACTCCATAGCATATCATACTTACCGAAATCTGCATAGACAAGGCATGGAATAATAACACCCACACACACTCATCCCGTCTCCTCAGTGCACCCTCCGAACGCCTAAATTGTCTAAAATGGTTGAAATTATGCGCAACTCTAGCGGGTATAAGCTTAATAGCTGTCAGCAAAATGTCCATTGGCGAAGAGCAGTCACTTCCGATCCTCTCCATATGAACATTCCTGTGTTCTTGGTGAGGAGATGAGAGGTAAGACACTGACAGAATTCTTAGATAAACTCTATGAACAATAGGTTTAGGTATATATCCAACAGGCTCAAACCTATATATATATTAGTGAGTTGGCCGACCCCACCAAGGTTGACAGGTTCGGCTGACTTGTCACTATTGAGTACAGGTACCTGAAGGCCTGCCAACTAGGCGCCCTATATTTCTATAACAAACTCATGTACCTAGTATAACTTGGTCTTGGAACTTAGTATAGTGTAGGAACTTGTGTTCCTGATCTAGCCTGGACATATGCACTTGGTATAACCTGGCCATTTATTTTTGCCATAGCCTGGTCATTTGTACATGGTATAGCCATACTTTTGGAATGACATGGTCATATGCACTTAGTATAGTCTGTTCTTTTTTATACAAAGTATAACCTGGTCTTTTGTCCTTGGTATGGACTGATCTTTTGCCTTCGTCATAACCAGGTCATTTCCCTTGCCTGATCCTTACCCTTTCGTATAACCAGGCCATTTGTACGTGTTATGGCCTGATCCTTTCCCTTTGGTATGACCAGGTCATTTGTCTTGCCTGATCCTTTCCCTTTGGTATGACCAGGTAATTTTTCTTGCCTGATCCTTTCCCTTTGGTATGACCTGGTCATTTGTACTTGGTATAGCTTTTTCACTCGTAATCCATATAGTCTGTCCATTTGCTCTTGGTATAGTCTGGTCATTCATAATAAAGTACTGTAAATGCTGACTACTGAATGGCCACCAGAATTTGCTCCCCGATTGTAATCTTTCCAAGCCGTGTTTGTTTTCACAACAGTTGGCAGCTGGTCGATTTCCTCAAGAATTGTAAGTTATATATTGGCAGCCTACAGTCTTCAGACCAAATGGCAACACAATCTCATTATGTATTTATTCCCCATCTCACCTCCCGCTGCTTACTATCATGCTCCTAGTAATTAGTCGGGATGACAAGCAAGCGTTCTTGGCACCCGAGCTACGGCACAAGTCGAATTAATTCCCTTTACTTGCAGAGTCTTTTACATCGTGACATTTTACTTTTGCCAACAGGATGAAGATAATAAGCGGTATGACTCCGGTATTATATTAAAGATGCACAAATCCTCGCCATCTTCCACCGCCGAGAAACAGCGCACCCATTCAAAATGTTACCATCTATTGTATCGTTGAGTTTGCATTATTACACAGTTACAAAAATAATTTTGCTGACTTAAGCAGGGAAACTGAAGCGGACCGGCTAATAAGTGATAAAAAATCATCCCTGTGATTATAATAAAAAGGGTATTAGCATCATTATGGTGAAGAATGCCAGCGAAAATGCTAAATGCCTCTATCTGCATATTTTAATAGAGAATTACGTCCTCAGTGTTCCTAGGTGCCGTCCACGATATTTTTGTATCTTAAATGGGAACACAAATGGGGTGGATATCATAGGAGAAATACATTAAAGAAGGATTGTTGAAGGAGAAGCAGAAATTTTCTTAAATATTTTATACTGCTCGGAATGTGCACTCTTTTCACTCAAGTGCAAAAAAAAATGCAACACGGATGCGGCCATTTTTTAAAATAACTGCAGCCCAACAAACCAGTTTTGCTTTCCTCTTCCTTTCTCAAAATTCACCTGGTTGCGTCAAAGATCAATGGCCACCACCACGCCAAAGCTTAGAGAAGTCCCAACTTGCTCCTGATGTCCACCAAGGAGCCAAAAAAAAACTGATGGCAAAAGAGGAGTGGGGTTACAGGGAGTTAAGGAAGCTATTGGCCATAAACATCCCCCCTAGACTTCCAGGAGGCACATCTCTTTAGGGTGCCAAAAACTGAATATTCTTGTGTTGAAAAGAAAAAAAAAGCAATGTTGCAGTATACTTATACAATCTTGGCCATTATCCTGTTACCAGCTGTTCTTTACTCATTATACCATTTTCATCTCCAGACATGTGTCTTCCATATTGATAACCTGTCAACTACAAGCCACAGTCTTGGAACACTATGTCAGTAGTTGATCTCCTTGGTTTACAATGTGTCAAGCACCATCACACTAAGAGATTAAAAGAGATTAATATTGGCTGAGACCCCCAGTTTTGGCGGTAATCGCTAACCATCTATTGTTTATTGTAGCCTCTTGGCTCTACCCAACATTGGATTACGGGGAAAAGAAAGATCTGGTGGTTGGTTTATTTACTATGCACAATACTTTTGTTCTTGGGAAGCTAAAGTCCAACTTGAATGTGTAAGGAAAAAGAAATGGTGTATGGGAGGAGGGTTAGTTGTCAAGTAAAATGTATGGCTGGCCTAAACTATCAACATTAAACAGAATTCATTGAATTTGCAATCTTGATTTTAAACTTCATCTTTTTTTTTATCATTTTAGGGTCCAGCTTACCCAAGCCCCAAGTGAAGACAGCATCATTGGGCCTGGCAGGAAAAGCAAGATCCCCGCTACTCCCCGTGTCAGTACCGACTGCTCCAGAAGTGTCAGAGGAGAGTCATAAACACACAGACGACCCTGCCAGTGTAAGACCCACTTCTAAAATATTAATTTATCAATGGGGCATTGTCTGAGTAGCATAAAAAATAAATTCAGCTTCTATTATGTTATAGGCTTTACACAGAGGTCTGATTTAGAACTAATCTGTTGTTCCTCCTGGGCGGAGCTTTCTCCACTGCTAATTGCCACCCCCACTGAGCACTTATTAAGTCCTGAGTTAATAACTAAAAAGGTTGCAGCTATTGCAGTCACATTAAGCACTAATTCAGTAGAAGGACCAATAGACTCTATAGTCCATACTATAAGAAGATATAACACAATAGTTGAGGGCTCAGGACGTTCAAAAACTGGGTTGAAACACGGTGTTTAATAGCATTACCAGTATGTTGAGCCATATAGAGAAAACAGACAAAATCTGTACAATTTTGAATTTCTAACTATTTTTAAATTATGTTTTAACTTATTTTTGCTTTTATAGGTGTATGAGCAAGACGATCTAAGTGAACAAATGGCAAGCTTAGAAGGTTTGATGAAGCAGCTCAATGCTATCACAGGCTCTGCTTTCTAAGTGCATCTGACAAAAGATTAACTCTTTTTGCTGCCAATGGGGGCCTGAAAAGCATTGCAGAGCAATGCCCTTTAGCCCCCTCTGAACGGCAGCCAAGGAGTTATTTGGACATCCAGAAATGTTGCAGCATACCAGTGTTTCACAGTCAACCATGAAAACCAATGGATGGACCCACAGACCTTTCCCAGCCATGGAATTATCGTAATACTTGCAAGAATTCATGTGACCCAACACCCATTGACTCATCTCTTCAGAACAGCTTTATCTGTTCCCTATTTCATGGACATCAATGTAAGGATTATGTGTCAAAGACTCTTTCACCGGAAGGATCGAGTAACACTTCAGAACCTGAAGACGCCACTGCGTCAAGCTCAGTTTATAATTCCACCCTCGAGATATATTTATTGATGAAATCGGAAGTATTCTGATTCCATGTTCATTGTTTGGGAGTTTAGTATGGGTGTAGTATTTAAAGGTGAATTTTTATTTATTTTTTTCGCCAATTGTATATTTTTTTTTTTAGGAAAAACTTTTATTTTGAAACCGACATAAGGAAATGCATATGTTGTAGTGTATGACACATAAGAAAGTGCTAAAAAAGAAGAGGAGGTGTAGAGGGAAAGGAGAAGACTTACAAGTCTACTGTCGTAACTTGTTGCATTGGATAGTTCTCCTATATATCAAGTCTTTTTTTTTTTTTTTTTTTAATTTAAAGGGGTTTTCCATTTTAAATAAAAATCATATCGGGGAACAGGTTTGGTTCGCCATGCCTAGTACAAGCCCAACAATATAAGTTACCTGTCTACAAGACCAGTACTGATCACAATACAGGAATCCCTTGTCTCCCGAGAAGGAAAGCAGCGGTTAAGCAAGTACAATGCCACTTCAGTCAAGTATGAATCTCCGTTAGAACACTAAAGTTATCTTTGGATGATCCCTTTACCCATGACGTTACAGGACCATGCACACAATAGAATTCTTATAGGGATCCTTTGGTATGGAGTCTAGAAGACACTGTCTGAGTCCATGTGTACAGAGATAGTAACCCATCGTATTAAGCATGGACGTCTATAGGGTAATCTGTAGGCCTCAGATTTTACATTTTTCTACTTTCCATAGTATCTTGCAGTCTAAAAATCAGGGTATGCTACACTGGATACCATATTACTGCATAAATTTGCTTCTAGGGAACACTACCTCTGTAATGTGCCATATGGAGGTATCGTAGGATGGCACCATATGCTTGACTCCGTACAGATGGCTTCATGTGCAAGAGGCCTAAAACCAATATATTCCATTGTAAATGTTACATAACTGTAATTTCCAGACTTAATTCTTGATACAAATACAGCTCTCCCAATTTGCACAGTTAACGCGTTTCATACACACATTATAGCAGTAGCGTTGTCTTTGTACACAGTAGTTGACCATGGAGAAGGAATTCTAGAAAACAATTCTTTGACCTCAGATGTCCCTCCGGTTATGATTTATGTCTCCGGCTCGACAGCAGCGATAAAGCACAGATGAGTGGGTACAGGGCGCTGTCTGTTATCTTCTCTATAAAATTGATACAATACATCATACAGTGACTACTGGCACAAAGTATCAGAGGTTTTGTTGCTTTCTTGATCTTTGCTTCTAGTTACATCTGGTTGTGTCAGAAGTCAGATAAATTCCATTCTGCCCGTTCAATTGGAAGGGTGATGGAGATTGATTCCATCAGTAGCTACTTCAAATGGAAGGCATGGAGATTATACACCTATAATTCGAAAGGTTTTCTTTTTTTTGGGGGGGGAGGGGGGGGGAAGGGGTCAAAAACTTAACTTGCTGTCTTGTCCTTGGTGACATGTTGTGCACATGCTGTTTGCCAGCTACCTTCTTGGTTGCTTTAGTGCGGAGAAGGGTACTTTTTTTGGTCTTTTTTCTTGCCTGTACTGCTGGGGCACTATGCTGCCCACTGCTGGTGGTGGATGGGTGACCTGATGACCAGTTGCAAACCCCAGTCCTTATCATACTCGCTTCTCAGTCCAGTCTGTTCTTGTCTCGCTAGTAAAACTTCTCTACATCCCTTTGGTCCTTTTGCTTTCCTTTCCCTCTTCTCTGTTCCCTCCCTTTTCTCAATTAAGGCCTTATTACACAAAGCGTTTATCGGCCATATTTGGCCAATTATCGGCCATTACTGACGTTAATCGCTTTGTGTAATAGAAGGTAACAATCATGCACGATGTCAGCTAATGGTTGTCTTTTAATGTCTTTCAACATGTTGAAAGACAAACGAGGAGGATAGCGATGATCTGCTGCCATTGCTCCATGTAAGAGGAACGCCGCTATGTCCTATGGTCTCGCCGGACGATCTAAAGATTGGTGCTGACAGCGAGCTGGGAATGAAGAGCAAGCAATCACCGGCCTGACAGGTCAGCTCTCGCTTGCTCCCAGAGATCGCCCTGTGTAAGGGGGATTTACTGTGCCCTTTTGTGTGTCTTAATTTTCCTTACAGTTCATCCACTCTTCTTCTTCCATGCCTGTCTTCTAACAAGCCCCCACATAGTCTGGTAGCTCTCTGTGTTGCCAACAGAAGAGAGTCCCATGCCTCGTGTGCATCCTCGCTTCCCACCATCTCTATGGCAGGGGTGACTTTGTTTCCCCAGCCATTGCAGGAGTAATCCCTTGCTGGCTACAGTGTCGCTCCCGGAAAACTCAACACTTACTGCTAGATTTTTTCACAAATTAAAGTTGATTATTGACGTGAGTAATGGGTACACCTTGTGTTCTCCATATTGTTAAGGGATCCTTCTAACAAGTAGGAATTGTCCACATATACTCTTAGTATTATTTGTATCAGTTGCCATTCATAGGTATAGAGGGGATTTGAAATATTTATATGTGTTGAAGAACTCTTGGGATCGTAGCTTTTACATAGTAAATAAGTATGAATGGTATTACTTGCCTTCATACTTAAACTCTTGCCTTCAAACTCTTCCCGCTAGACTTTCCAATACACATTGTTTCTAAAAGATAGTTCCCAGTGGACTAAGATTTTTAAATTGGATTAATAAAATTTTTACCTGAGTTTTCCTCTTCTTCCTCTTGGCCCATGTGTGTAATATCTTGACAGGTTCTATCTCTTTCAAGGGAGGAAAGTAGCCTTCAATAATGACCTGTATCATCAATATATGACATTCTTGGCACTGGCTTAGGGGTTGGAGATGAAGTTGTAGTTTCGAATCTGTTTAGAGCAACATCAAAAAAATCTTCTTTTAGTAGGTTAATTGGCTTTTTACAATATTAGCCCCTAATTTGCATTCCTATAAAAAATTTGACTGTAAGTATCTAAATAAATTTATATTGCAGATGATGCTCTAGACTAAACTTTTAATGATCCACAGAAAAGTTGGCTTTTCTTGGCAATTACCAAATTTGTTAGGAAAAGGAATTGAGCCAAGGTTTCCATTGAAATACAGATTATTACTAGTGTTGAGTGGAGATGCTTTGTTGACCTATGGCTGTGTCCATGTTTACCCAGGACTCCCTAGGGCTGCATCCAGAGCATTTGGGTTTGGATACCGCTGCCAAACCAGAGCACTTACTAATACCTCTAATATCTATTAATATTCTAGTACAGGAATATTTGGGGGGGGGGTCCAATCGAAGAATAATCTTTTGGATACAATTTATTTTACATTCATGATAAACACAGTGTTTTACATCAATTGACAAATATTAAACCAAAATCCTAAAAAAAAATCATAACAGGTCCGATTGATTTTATCCAGTCCCCACATCGGCAAAATGATTGACAGCAAATATTCTTTAGTGCAACCCCTGTAAATGTGTGCATGTCCAAAAAAGCAAACAAAAAATTTCCAACATTTCCAAAATTTCGAATTTGTCAACCATAAAGAATCCACCTAAAAACAGTGAAACCTCTTTAAACAGACCACTCAAAATAGCACTGAAAAGTGGCCTTCTATGTGTGTGGTCTTTTAAAAGAAAACGTCCACTACACATAATGTAGTGTGGACTAAAAGGGGTGGTCTTTGGAGAGGTTTCACTCTAAATAATTTGTAATTCATCAAAATATTGACTCCTCTATTAGACTTTAGCTATGTGCAAAATTTTCTCTTGGTTTCCCACAGTTGTGCAAATAGCATTAAATTACGAAACAAGACACTGTTTTTTTTCAATAATTTTTCTCACCCATCTATCGTAATTTTTCGTGAGCACTGAATGTTGTAACTTGTTGAAACCCCACCACAGAATCTCCCAGTTTTTGTCCTCCTGCTTGTTGTATTGCAAGGATGTACATGCTCTGATCATTACTATACTATTGTGGGTCATACATCACAGTATGCTGCACGTTTTTCAGTGCAAGGAGAGCAACGTGGTAGAAAAAAATATTAATAATGAAAAAAAACACACAAAAAGCAAAAAAACAAACAGAAAAAAAAATAAAACACAAAACTTTTTTATAACTGTAAAATAATTCTGCCAGTTCCAAACTTTGTGAACTGGTTTGGGGGAGGGGGTGGGGTGTGCTTTTTTTATAAGTATTATTTAATTTATTCTTTAGATTGTTCCTTTTAGGTAAATTATGATAAAATTGGTATCCGCTATGAAATAGCTGAACTTGGCTTTGGAGACTGATGTACATTTGTGATTGTCGTTGTACAAATGTTTTCTTGAGCTGGAATTAATTAATTTTTTTTCTATATTTTATCTTTTTTTATAATTTTATTACTTTAATTATTGTTTTTTGCTTGTTTATGTTTTTTTTTTTTTTTTGAAAGTTCAATTCACTAAAGATTATCTGTTTGTTGTGACTTTAATTCTTTGAACACACCAGATCTGAATATCATATTCTAGACTTTTGCCTGTCAGCAATACCAGCACTCTGCACGGAGCTTAGAAGGAGAGAAAGGCCAACTATAGTCAAAGAGTCCATATATTACCATATATGGTAATTGTCCATATAGGAATAGTGACATCATCAGACCTTCCTTAAGGGAGTTATCTTTCTCTCCTCATCCTGAGCTCCCTGCAGAGTGGTGCTACCGCTGACAGCCACCTTTTCATGCAAAATATCCTGGGTATCATTCCACAGGGTAGACCAGGAGGAAATGGAAATGAGCTTCCTGAGGTATGCCTGTGACGGATACAATACAGTGGCATCTACCACCTTCACATTATACCCTGTTTTCTTAATTTTTGCAGTACACTCACATACTCTGGCCAAATGAACACTTCACATTCATCAGATCTATCTTGAACAGATCTATAAAAACAGCCCCCATAGCATTCTATGTACTCATACTTTGCCTCCAATTACATACATATATATTTTACCTTATGGTACGTATTCCAAGTTATAGATATTTTCTCCCCTTGAACCATTGCGTTGCCTCTAGGGGAAATCTAGTGCCTCATGAAGTTTCTATGGGCCCGTACACATTTCCACTTGTATACTCTTTGGTGAATTGATACCATATTAATGGATAAATGTATTCTTATCATTGAAATTTTTTTTCATAATTTTTTTTTTAAATTGTTTTAACACTTTATCATTAGAGTTTTTCAAACATCACAAAAACGAAAAAAAAAAAAAAAAAAAGCTAAAGGAAAAAAAAAACCAATTTGTAAATATGCCGCCCTACCGACACTGACAAAACTTTGTGTCTGCGTTTTACTGGTTGTACATCTCTTTATTAAAGAGCCAAGTCAGTTATTTTCCGGATACAAAACCATCTCCAAATGGAAAGAAGACGCAGTAGAATTTCTTGAATTGTTAACCAAATTAGATTAGTGATTGCAATATTTAAATGTTCCAATTCTGTTCTCCGGACAGGAAACTTAATAACTTCTAGATAAACACGGACTGTTTCTACACACAATCTTGTATACTACTTTAAGGAGAAAAGGGTTTTTTTAAAGCACTGTAGAACAGTCCCATCTTCATTTTTTTTTATAGAAATGTTACCCGATGTTGCATTCTTTTGTTTATTGAATAAAGTTTTGATACAAAACAGTTGGATCGGCTTCAGATTGTTTTACTGCACATGACGCCACCTAGAGCACGGAACAATTTGGATAAATTAGGATAAATTCAAATTTTTCAGTATTTTTTAAACTTTTGATATCATAGTAATGTAAGAATTAGTAATGGTGTCTATGAATATGACTAATGGGGGTAGTGGAAAAAATTAAAGAGTACCCAGGCAGAAAGAAAAATAGGTGCCAGAAAGGTAAATAGGTTTGTATATTACTTCTATTGAAAAATTTCAAGTCTTCCAGTGCTTATCAGCTACTGTATGTCCTGCAGGAAGTGGTGTTTTCTTTCCAGTCTGACACTGTGCTCTCTGCTGCCACCTCTGTCCATGTCAGGAACTGTCCAGAGCAGGAGAGGTTTTCTGTGGGGATTTGCTTCTGCTCTGGACAGTTCCTGACACAGACAGAGGTGGCAGCAGAGAGCAGTGTGAGAAGTAAATTACAAATCTACAGTATATGATTTTCTGAAACCAGTTGATTGAAAAAAAAATTTTTCTGGAATACCCCTTTAAGGCTATGTTTTACACTGCGTATGATTCCGTCCGTAGTGCGAACCGCGAATATACGCACGTAGTTTTGAGGTTGATGCGTTCGCTTGAAAGTATACGATATACGGCCGCACAGTGCACACTACGTATCAGCTTACGGCCGGATCGTATACGGCGCCGTGAAAAATGAACAAGACCATTGTTTGAGGACAGAAATGTTCCAGAAATGTTTCCATGCGATCCCGTACGGAGTACTTATTTCAGCCAAATTGAACTTGATTTTTCGATCCAAAAGGTTCTGTGTGGTTTACGGGGCTGGGCGAAGATTTCCAAATAAATGACCTGCCTCAGATCGCTTCGAAACAAGCTAGGGAATCATAACTGTACTACGGGCATATGTTCGCGGTTTGTACGCATCCGGCCGCATGTCTATTTTTCCCACGCCCGTAGTTTCAGCCGCACATGTACAGCGGCGTACGAAATGCGGCCGGAATCATACGCAGTGTGAACATAGCCTAAAGATTAAAAATGCTCAGCTCTATCCCCACCCGACTGATGTCAGCGTCTCTGAACAGCCCCGCCAGCCTAAATCACCATCTCCCTGTCATATACAGATACATATATATTTTATTGGGACATTTAGGAGAGGGAGGAGGGATTACAGCATTCTGCCTTGTGCTGAATGATGTTACAGAAAGAGAAAACGGAATTATACAGCTGGTGCTTCACTGATGTGCAATAGTCTGCAGTGAAATGAGATGTTCTGCAACAGCTTTGGGTGGGGAACTGGCAGGAGTGCTGGGGGAGGGGAGTAGGCAAGGTGGGAGGACTGTGACGAAGAGTTGAATGAATTAATAAAGCAATGCATTCTGAGAATTGTTGTACTGAGTAACTGCATAACCAGGATTTACCACACTAAGACCCCAAAACAAGCTAATTTGGGTTATTTCAGGACTAGAGCAAACAGATATGCGCTTCTGCAGCAAGTTTATTTGTTTTTTTTGTTTTTTTACCTGAGTACTCCGTTAAAGGAGGTTTTGTCAGATTACAAAAAAAAAGCTATTTTTTTTTCACAAAAACTACTTCTTTTTTTTTTTAACTAAAACAGTGCCACACCAGTTGACAGGTAATGTGTGGTATTACAGCTCAGTTTTCCTGGCGTAAATGGAGTTTAATAGTATTGTCAAACACAACCCAAGGACAGGGGTGGGGCTGTTTTTTGGAGGAAAGCAGATGTGTTTTTCCAATCCTGGATAATCAGTTTTAATAAAACAGAAATCTCCATAAAAAATATAAATAAAAGAGATCATGAAATAGTAATTCAGAACAGAAAAAAAACAGGTCTATGGTACTTTTATAATAATATTAACTTCCACAAAACATAAATCGATTGAAAACAATTTTAAAAAAATTTAAAACATGGATTTTTTTCTCATTTGCCCTCTAAAATAATATAATACAGCTCAGACAATAAATTACTCTTTAGTATTGGTGGCACTCCATATCTGTATCATATAATGAATTGGAAAAAATAATAATAATGCAGAATTGCAATTTTTATTCTCATTTTCCAGGCAAACAAATAAATTATTAATACTACTACTACTACTAATAATAATAATAGTGCAGTTGAAGAACACTTAATATATGGTCCTTCTAGTTACCCACTGAATGCCCTCACAGGCTATAGGAGGATGGGTTTTGTAACCACAGTGCAGGCGGCATGATGGTTGTAGGTCAATGTGTGATTTGTTTGTCCTTCTTTGCTGAACAGAAATCTAATTAGACAAAACATGTCATCAATGTCTCCAGATCTCCAGTGTGCAATGAGGGAATAAAGATGTTCAGCTCGCCTTTCACTTAAGGGAGAAGAAGAAGAAGCAAAGCAGATGGCTAGGAGCAATGCATCTGTATCTGACAGGAAGCAATATGTAGGAATACTGTACACACCGATGCAGAGGGCAACACATACATACAGACAGACAGACAGACAGACAGACAGACAGATAGATAGATAGATAGATAGATAGATAGATAGATAGATAGATAGATAGATAGATAGTCAATTTACACAGAAAGATTACTTGACAGATTATCTGCCAAATATTTGAAGCCAAAGCAAGGAATGGATTTAAAAAGAGCAGAAATCTCAAGTTTTCCTTTATGACTTGATCTCAGATTATCTGCCAAAGATTTGAAGCCAAAGCCGGAAACAGACTATAAACAGTCAGATAACCTTTCTGTGTAAATGGACCCATAGATAGATAGATAGATAGATAGACAGACAGACAGATCGATAAATAGATAGATAGGAGATAGATAGATAGATAGATAGATAGATAGGAGATAGATAGATAGATAGATAGATAGATAGATAGATAGATAGATAGATAGATAGGAGATAGATAGGAGATGGATAGATAGATAGACAAAAGATATTAGGTAGATAGATAGATAATAGAAAGATAGATATGTGATAAATAGATAGATAGATAGATGATAGATAGATAGATAGATAGATAGATAGATAGATAGATAGATAGATAATAGAAAGATAGATAGGTAATAGATAGACAGATAGATAATAGAAAGATAGATAGATAGATAGATAGATAGATAGATAGATAGATAGATAAAAATTGATAGATAAATATTGTATGTTATTTTAACAAAAAAGACGTGTGTGAACATAGCCTTAAAATGCATAAAGAGAACATGAAACAATTCAGGAAAATGAATAAATAAATTGACATCCGTCAGTTCACTCTCTACATGCTGCGATCGCTATTGACTGTGGCATGTAGAGGGTTAAAACTGCTGGGATCGGACTTAAGTCCCTTCCCAGTAGTTGTAGACAGGTTTCACCTGCAAGATACAGCCAGCACCTATCGCTATATGCAATGACTGCCGAGCACAGTCAAAAGATGGAATTAGTCATTGATAACAGATTAAAGGGTAGAGGATATCTAACAAATCAGTGAGGGTCCAACCATTGCCAAGCCTGAAAAGGCAGGTTAACTGTGTCCCTGAATGAGCAGAGCCCACCCCCCCTGCTCTACCAGTACTCATTTTCTATGGAGCCTCTAAGTATTGCCAAGTCCAGAGGACCCCCATCATCTGCTACTTATTTACTACATTAGCCTAAAGTATAGGAAACATAGAATAGAGTATGAATCTAGGATCAGACTACACAGAACATGTTTGCAGTCTGTTACCATGGAAACACATGAACAATACAACAGACTGCAAAAGATCAAGTAAACAGTTCTTTATTTTCTCAAGACCAAAACTGAGTGTGTAAAGGGTTAAAGATAACTCATTAAAAAGCAATGTAAGGGTTTGACATAGAGCCTGAGGCAATGGATCTATTTCTATTTGCCTTGGCCGCTATCTGGTCCTGCTGATCTGGCAATACCAGATATATTTGTTTGCAGGCAATACTTTGTGTAGAGCAGCTGATATATATAGAAAGAGCGGTAAGCAAATTCTCCTTACATTGTTCTTTAAGATTTCTCTACCAAATATTAAGTAAAATCTTTGCGGATGTTTTCCCATTTGTTAAGCCGGTGACAAATGATTATGTACATGAACCCGTCTCAAAGACAGAACATGGAGTGTTTGATCTCATATATCTCCTTGTATAGTGAGGAGGCATGAATTATTAATGAAAATCTGTTCCCCTTAAAACAATCAGCAAAATGTTGCCTGATTATGTGGAAAAAAATAAGGAAAAATGACTCACATCAGGATGAATGGATCGGGCAGAGCACATATCAGGAGGAATGGATCGGGCAGAGCACATACTGTATCAGGATGAATGGATCGGGCAGAGCACATATCAGGATGAATGGATGGGACCGAGCACATATCAGGATGAATGGATAGGGCAGAGCACATATCAGGAGGAACGGATCGGGCCGAGCACATATCAGGATGAATGGATTGGGCAGAGCACATATCAGGAGGAATGGATCGGGCCGAGCACATATCAGGATGAATGGATCAGGCAGAGCACATATCAGGAAGAATAGATCAGGCAAAGCACATTTTAGGATGAATGGACCAGACCGAGCACATATCAGGATGAATGGATCAGGCAGAGCACATATCAGGATGAATGGATCAGGCAGAGCACATATCAGGATGAATGGATCAGGCAGAGCACATATCAGGATGAATGGATCAGGCAGAGCACATATCAGGATGAATGGATCAGGCAGAGCACATGTCAGGATGAATGGAACAGGCAGAGCACATATCAGGATGAATGGATCAGGCAGAGCACATACAAGGCCGTTTCTAGTGGCGGGCGGACCGCGCAACCGCACGGGGCGGCGACAGCTAGGGGGCGCTGGCCGCCCGTCCCATCAGCTGCCCAGATTGCCGCCACCCCGCCAGGCGTGCGCCCCCCGGGCCGGTCCCTCCAGGCAGCCGGATCTAGTACAGTGAGCTTCTGGCACAGGCAGCCTGCCACACACCTGCCCGGAAGCTCACCGCTGTAGCCCCGCAGCGCCCGGACTTCTCTCTTCTGTTTGGCAGTGGACATGTGACGTGATCACATGACCGCCGCCGAGGAGAGAAGTCCGGGCGCTGCGGGGCTACAGCAGTGAGCTTCCGGGCAGGTGTGTGGCAGGCTGCCTGGGCCGGAAGCTCACTGTACTTACAAGATCAGCTGCCAGACAGAAGGAGACGCTGCCGCAGGATCCAGGAGAGGTGAGTGTATTTTTTTTTCTTCTCATAACTGCTAGAATGTGGCGGCTACAATGGGGCCAATAGTATGGAAGGCAACACGGGGGGGGGGGGGAGGCTACATGGGGGGAGGGCTATACTATGGGGGGCTATTTGGATGGGGGGGCTACTCGGGGGGAGAGCTATACTATGGGGGGCTACTCAGGGGGAAAACTATACTATGGGGGGCTACTCAGGGGGAGGGCTATACTATGGGGTCTACACGAGGGGAGGGCATTACTGTGGGGGGCTACACAGTGGGTCTATACCATGGGGGGCTACACGGGGGGAAGGCTATCCTGTATGGGGCTATTACTATCTGTACTGCATAGGGGGATTAGTACTATGGGGAGGAGGAGCACAGGGGGGATTATTACTATAAGGGGGACCACTGGGGGGATTATTACTATAAGGGGGAGCACAGGGGGGATTATTACTATGGGGGGAGTACTGGGGGATTATTACTATTGGGGGGCAAAGAGGGGATTATTTCTATGGGGGGCACAGGGGGGGATTATAACTATAGGGGGAAGCACAGGGGGGATTATTACTATGGGGATAGAGCACAGGGGGGATTATTACTATGGGGATAGAGCATAGGGGGATTATTACTATGGGGGGAAGCACAGGGGGAATTATTACTATATGGGGGCACAGCAGGGGATCCTATATACAGGGAGCAACCCACATACCTACTGACTTCACTGCAAATGACACAAAAAAGTGGAAGTTGTTGTAAAAGTGCGGAGCCTGAGATGTATGTCTGGCAGATTCAGAAGAGACGAATTGTAGCTGAAAGAAATCATCATGGAAGTCTGGGCCAGAAGGAGAGGAAAAGAGAAGTGACGCCTCAGATCCAAGAAGACGCGCTTTTAGCAAGATTCGCCCTGTAGTCCAAATTACCTAGAAACGGCCCTGAGCACATATCAGGATGAATGGATCAGGCAGGGCACATATCAGGATGAATGGATCGGGCCGAGCACATATCAGGATGAATGGATCAGGCAGAGCACATATCAGGATGAATGGATCAGGCAGAGCACATATCAGGATGAATGGATCAGGCAGAGCACATATCAGGATGAATGGATCAGGCAGAGCACATATCAGGATGAATGGATCGGGCAGAGCACATATCAGGATGAATGGATCGGACAGAGCACATATCAGGATGAATGGATTGGGCTGAGCACATTTCAGGATGAATGGATCAGACAGAGCACATATAAGGATGAATGAAAGAGGCAGAGCACATATCAGGATGAATGGATTGGGCCGAGCACATGTCAGGATGAATGGGTCGAGCCATGGACATATCAGGATGAATGGGTCAGGATGAGCGCACATCATTATTAGGGATGAGCGAACCGAACTGTAACGAACCAGATTCATTACAGTCACCGAACTGAACTTTGAAAAAGTTCGTAACAAATCTGGTTAAAATAACAATAAAAAATAAAATCACAGAATAGACCAGGATACAAGGGATTATTACTCCTATAATCCCTTGTATCCCGGTTTTCTGTGAATATCAAGATGTGTGCCGTCACCCCTAGTCTCCTCAGATATACCTGGGTGCTGCCTAATCAAAAATGTAATGTGACAGCTGTCTGTGAGTATCAACCAAGACACATCAAAGCAACTTCAGTTTCAAGCTGATCTACTTTATTAAGTAAAAATCTCATATCTTTACAATAAAGGTTCAAAAAATAGAAGAACCCCGTTTAGCCGCAAAAAAAAAAAAAAAACTGTCCAAAAAAAAGTGCCAGCACTGTCCCATCACTGCACAGTTGTGAAGAAAATGTTGGGATTCTTGGTGTCCAAGACCGAACACCCAAGTGCTGATGTCTGGTCCTTTAAATATGGGCAAGAGCAGTACATGTCTGTTACTGCCCATTGGCTCAACATCCTCCCAGAAGACCATCAGGAAGTTGGCCCATTCTTGCCACTGTCACCTCCCCGGTGCTTTAGGGGGCCAGTTCTGCAAAAGGTCTGCTTCCACCAGCTTGCAACCATCCGCCGCTTTGACTGGAGTCCAACCTGCCCCGCTGTCTTACCAACGATGTCAGGCCCGGCGCTCTCAGGCTGTCCTCCATTTTGTGAGCCTAGGTGAACGGAGCCACAGTGGGCAGGAGCTCCTCCAGACCATCAGGGAGGAGATATTTGGCTGACCCCAGGTCAACTAACGGTGGGAAGTGTTGTAGCCGACAGTGGGAGGAACATTGTCTCTGCAGTGCAGCAGGGAGGGCTGAGTCATACACCTTGTATGGCACATGTGATAAACCTTATAGTGCACAGGTTTCTGCAAACATGTCCTCCCAATTGTTGATCCCTTTTGAGGACGCGACTCTGTTTGTGAGCAGGCATGACAATGGATTCAACCCACTCGCCCGTGTTCTGGAAAGTGCGCTAAACAACATCATCAGTGAGAATTCCCAGGTCACCACTCCAAAGCTGAACATCCTCCTCCTCCTTCTACTCCTCCGTCAATTGTCTGTTCTCAACCATACTGGCCTGGGTGCAATCAGGTACTGCCGCCTCCTTCCCCTACTCAAATAGTCTGTTCTTAACCATACTGGTCTGAGTGCAATCAAGTGGTGCCACCTCCTCCAATAGTCTCTTCTCAACCATACTAGCCGGGGTGCAATCAAGTGCTGCTGCCTCCTCCTCCTCCGTCAATTGTCTGTTCTCAACCACACTGGGTCCAATACAGTACTATTACTGCTGCTGGTTCCACTCTCAAATGTCTGTTTTCCACCCTACTGGGTCCAAGGAACTTTGTGTCCTATGTCCCGTGTAATCACTTACACCTTGGCAAATTTTTTTCCACTATTTTTGCACTATTTTTGTTCGCTCATCCCTAATCATGTGCGCAGACGGGATCGGGATAAATTGATCGGGTCATGGACAGATCAGGATGAATGGATCGGGATAAGCACGCATGAAGATGAACGGATCAGACCAAGTGCATGTCAGGATGAATGAATTGGGGCAAATACACATCAGGATGAAACGATCGGGTCTAAGCACAAATCAGGATGAATTGATTGTTCCGAGCACATATCAGGATGAATGGATTGAGCCACATTAACTGCATTAATATCTCTGCATACAGATTCTGGAGATGCATGGAACCTTGAGATGTGATATTATTATCTTCACATAGCACCAACATGTACGTCAGCGCTTTGTAGACCAGACATGATTAATATGAACCGTGGCTTCTCCCTCTGTTATCCAAACACCCCCACCCCATGTAATATCAGATTCATTTACATAGGAATGTCATTCCAGATCAGGGCCTAATGATAGTTCTGCCATGTTAGTATTCCTGCAACTTAGAAGATAAGGTCCCCAGTAAAAGATGTTGCTCAGAAAATCACCGATAGGTGGCGCTGTAGCTACACTAATCATGCTGCAAATATTTAATATGTCACTCTTGGTTTCAAACAACGCTCTTCATTCTCAAAAAAATACTGTCTCGAAAAAATACTATAGCGCCACCTATCGACTTTTTTTTACAAGATGTTTTACCTGAAAAAATGGCAACGTTTAACGTTGCAAAATTTTAAGGCTGAATTGCAGGTAATTGAATATTAGGAGTAAAGGATCTGAGCTGAAGCTAACGTGCTACCTAGTGGCGCACATCGAGATGGAAGCACCAGGTTGCGGTAGAATGGTAGATGGAGGGAAGACAAGAAGCAATGTTTACATGCTTGGCAAATGGATGAAAAGTGTTCAGTAATTTCTTAACAGGCTTATAAAAGGTGAACTAGTCGATTAATAAAGCAGCTTGCCTTTAAAATGTTAGATGGCTTCAATAAAACCGCATCTGAGCCGCCGCCACTGCCGTACAAAGCGGCAGCCATACAAATGAGACTGTGTTATAAAATGAAATGAAATCGTTTGTTACTCGCTATACGTTTAATTAGTGATTAGAGTCGGGACGCTGCTTGCCGTGATTTACTGGCCCACTTGTGTTGCCAGCTTGTGCTTCTTGTATTTCTTCAGCCGCGACGATTGGGAACAAGGAGCCAATGACGATGGATGGAAAGGGAGAAATCTGCACTGAAAGAGCAAGAACGTCCTTAATCTGCAGTAGATGCGAGCAGCTGGGAGGTCGGGGTCGTTGTGGGGTATTATTTATCTTCCGCTGCTTGTATATCGCCAACATTCTGTTGTGCAGCACGGAGAATACCATCACTTGCATTAGATCCTAGCCTCAGGACTTTCCTTAGCTCATGCACATAGGGACAATAAGTCATAAGTATCCGAAGAGCTAAGCTGAGGAAGACCATGTTTGGCCGAAACGCGTTCTTGCTGTAAACCTATGCACGTTGCACCTAAATAATTAAGGATAACTGATTTGGTGAGTGCCGGGCTCTTCTATTTACCTGCTGCTGGATCTATCCACAACGTGCACCACCTACCCTTGGAGTATCGTCCTTCTCTCCTATAATAAGCAACCAATCATCTTGGGGATATCCATATACCTGAAACCGATAGTCGCCCACAGATTCGGGGAATAATTGAATGGACAGAGTATAGAACTTGCATAGACATTTTCCCCCCACATTACCACCACCTTCTGTGCCATCTGTTTCATCCCAGCTCTGCTATATTTATAAATCTCATTGGTGTATATGGGTCATGTGACCTTTAATAGCCACTATATGAACTTTCGAATTGCAAACTGCTCCCTCTCCCTTTCCAATCTGCTTTTAGACCTACAGTATGATGCTTTAGCACAGCATCGCATGGGCAGCTAGATCTGGGAGGACAGTTTAACCCCTTCCCCAAAAATGAAGACCAGGGCAGTCATGAAAAGCAGTGCCATTCTGCTTCATTACGTCCCTGGACGTCATGCTCTCCCTGCCTCCCCCCTCTGTCCCTGTGATCCGGCGGCGGGAGGAGGCTGCTGCACATTGCCTCCTCCCGCTGCCACTGCCTGGAGAGGAGCTCGCTCTCCCCCCCCCCAGCAGCTAACCCCATAGATGCCGCAGTCGGTGCTACTGCAGCGTCTATGGGGAGATCCACTCCCTCCTGCAGATCAGGCGGCAGGAGGAGGCTGCGGCACATTGTCTCCTCCCCCTGACACTGCCGTCATCCCCCAGGGCTCCCCTTCCCCGTCGGAACCCCCTCCCTCTGCGACCTCCCTGGAGCCATCCGAGTGATTGTTTGACTCCAGGGGAAGGGGGGTTGTAACCATAGCAACCCAGAAGCTGCTCAGTGCACCTGGGTTATGATTATTTCTAACGATCAGGCCCCTGTATTGTATTTGCCCAGTAATAATTTGGTGGATTTATCAATCACGACTGGATTCTAGGATTTGCCATATACAGCATAGGGCCGGTTGCCAATATAGGATGCGACCACTAGACTTGTATTAGTTCTTTCACATCCACATTGGCTTGTTTTCCCTTCTTTCAGCTTTCCTAAATTATAAGACCTTAGAACTGTAAAATGACTATTGATTCTTCTCATTGTAATTAATGCTCAATGAGTCTAACGCTGCCGTTTGCTAAATCACTTTCCCCATTGTTTGATTTTATGAAATGTGATTGTAACGCTGGAGTAAATACATGTTAATGGGACATTTGCACTCAAGAAGCATTATATATTAAGCATATGGGTCTCACAAGTTGTCATCTATCTTTCCAGAGCCTTTTACCATGGATATTATATTGTTATAGTTTATTATGATGTTGCAGACACTTTGTGGAAGATTTATCAAGCATGGTGTAAAGTGAAACTGGCTCAGTTGCCCCTAGCAACCAATCAGATTCCACCTTTCATTCCTCACAGACTCTTTGGAAAATTAAAGGTGGAAGCGGATTGTTTTGTTTTTTTTTTAAATTAAAGGAAGTCTTATGTTGCCCCAAAAAAGGGCATGAAGACGTTTGACTAAACTATATTTTACTGTAAAATGCTGTAACTTTTCAAAGAAAAGTTAGTTTAAAATCAAGTTATGGCACCCGGTAAAGTGTCCAGAGGGCGGTTTCCCTGCCTTCTTCCAACCTAGGCTAGCTTCACAGTTCTGTTTCTATTTGTGTATAAACCAGATAAGTCAATTAAGACAATTTAGGTAGGAAAAAAACACAGAAACCGTCCTGTCCCCCCGGAAACTTCACCGGGTGGCGCAACAAGTTTTCTACATTTTTTTTATTTCCCCACATTTTTTTTGCATCATCTCCCCAAACAGGGTGTCAACAAGCTCTGTTACTATTGGGAAGATTTATTTTTTCATGAACTACTGAAAATGGCCGTCATTTGGATCTTGCAGGATCTTGTACAGGTAATTTGTGAGGATTTCTTTTCCTTATAGGAAAGAGTTATAGAAATCACATTACCAATAGGATTAGCCATAATCGTATACTAAGATCTACTCTTTTTTTTTTCAAGGATCCAGGTCCAGTGATCTATCTGAAAGGACATCTGAATACATACATCTAATGAAGTTTTATTCTCCCCCTAAAATTTGGTTCCCTATGATAAGTATTCTCATTTCATATGCCAATGAGGCATTTTGGTGCACTGGAACGACCACCCTCAGCCCTTCCCTTCTTATGAACACCAGCTATGCGGGCCATCCAGGGCTGATCTGGGGATGGCAGTTCCACCCCCATTGCGCCAATACACCTCATTAGCATAGGAAATAAACTGTAATATCACAAAATTGGCCCAGAAGAGACAGAAGAGACATACCTTCATCCTCAGCACCCTCTGCACTATGGCGAGATATCAGCAGGTCAGATTCTTCTTACTCGCTGTGAGTTTCCCATTTAATTCTGTTAATCTGTTGTAATGATGCTGTTATTTGCAGAGAATGTTGTAGATGTTTATATATAATTTTTTCTACTTTTTATTTTGAGGCTTTGTGCACTCTTAAGGCCCCATTACACGAAGAGATCATCAGCCTATTTGGCCGATTATCGGGCATAATGGCCGACAATCGCTACGTGTAATAAAAGGCAACGATCTGCCAACATGCACATGTTGGAAGACAAACGAGGAGTATAGCAACGATCTGCTGCCATTGTGCAATGTAATAGGGTCGTCCGGGGAGCACCCCCGCAGCTCCCCCCCTGAGGAACAAGAAGCAAGCAAATGCTGACCTGACTTAAAGTGATATTGTCACCCCCGATGCATATAAGGAGTTCTCAGCTTATGTTGTGGACATTTTATATCCTACGGTATAAAGGATTTCTTGGTTGTCTCTCCCCTCAAAACTACATTATTGTTGGTGGACAGTACCCTAGGGGCGGGCCTTATGGCCATGGTGCTCCATATCTCCGCACAGTAGACCCCACCCCTCTGTGATGTCATCGACCTAGAGGAACGTGACAGGCTTAGAAAAAAAACACAGCTACTTTCTTTAAAAAAACAGTGCCTCCTATGTCCTCAGGTTGTGTACGGTTTTACAACTTACCTCTATTCACCTCAATGGAACTCAGCTGCAAACCCCACACCTGACCTGAGGACAGAAGAAGTGCTGTATCTGGAAGAAAGCAGACAAGTTTTTGTAAGCTTGGATAACCCCCTTTAACTGTAAACAGGCTAAAAAATTACAGTTACGAGGGCTTAAATCTGAAGAGGGTTGCACAAAACTGCTCTAAAATAGTCCTACCATAATCCTACCATAATCTCATTTTGTTAAATGAATATTTTTTTAAATAATATTCCAATTCATTATAAATGTTGCGATTCACACAAAAAAAACATTAAGTTGAAAATTATATTAAATTATCCTAAGTAATAGTTGAAACTTTTCATCTGAAAATATTTATCATTCTCCAAAAATATTCACCCGGTTCTTAACTTTCCAAATTTGTTTTATTATTAAATATTAAATTTAAAAATACGAAATTAGATCAATTCTGCTCATTTTTTAAAAAATCTAATTAGAAATCATTTAAAAAAAAGTCCATTTTACTCCAATGTATCTTCTATCTTAAAAAAGAAAGAAAAAATTCCCTTTTACCTTATTTCTTTCCAACCTAAATTTTTTTGCAAAGTCACTTTTGTAGAACAAACCTTTACATCTCCCAGATGCAATATTCTTAAACCTGCACTCGGCAAACATCAATGTTCTCTCTGCAGAATCGGAACTTAATTATTCATTTCCACTTGAGTGCTTTGATTCACTCACCTATTTTTTTTTTCTTTAGTATTTAGGCCAAGCCACAAACCACTCAGAACTCCATCCACATTCAATTAACTTCATCATACATTCAAACACATTGATCTACATGTATTCTTGCAGGTGAAATGACTAAAACTCCACTTCTAGCCACCCTCCAGCTCAAATTAATTTAAGATTTTCGAGCCCGAACCTCTTAACTTCTTGATTCCTCCTTATAGAAGCAGCTGTGACAGTCCCTACCTGCAAAATCTCCATTTTTACCCAGTTTTAGAAGAAAAAAAAACCATAAAATTCATTAGTTATGCCACCCGGTTTTAATCAAGGGAGGTTCAATGTAGCCTTACATTAGCATCTGGGCTCACATATGTGGCCTTTGCATAAATGTAGAGGAAAACCAAAAAGATCATCAATGTAATGTATCGTCACTGTTTACCAATCCAGAAGTTTTGTGCACAGAGCCTGTACGGCGGCTTCACACCACTTTGGACGGTATATTGTGTGTTCATATAATATTAGAATATGGAGTCATATGAAGAATGGGATTGGAAAAAATCCATACAGAATTGGGCAGGGAAAAATGTCCCAATAGATTGGTTTCATATAGTTCAGAACTTGTTAAAGGGATTTTCTGGTAAAATACATTGATGGCCTATATAAAGGATTGGTCATCAATCACTGATTGGTTGAGAGCCAGCTGCTTCTGGCTCGGTTCACTGTGTAGTGCCGGGCGGGGGTGCCAGGTGTCGGCACCCTGCCGATCAATGATTGATGACCTATCCTGTGAATAGGCCATTGATCAGTTTTGCCTGGAAAACATCTGTAATAGCCATAACACAGGCATGTGCATTTGGCTATAAATCCGGGTTTGCATATATCTGTAGATCCAGCATAGCTGCAGGTCCAAAAAACATTTTTTTAAATTGAGAAACTACATTAGAGAGTAACTATGTAGGATGGTCCATATGTATGATGTTGTGCCCTAAGGGGCAACAGATGGAATGTTGCAATAGATCCAGCTTGTTGCATCTAGTGTTCTCATCCAGAATTGCTCCAGGTCACTGGATGTATATGAAAGACGAAATGTGTGATGGTGTCTCCGTGGTAATTTTGCATACTGGATGTATATGAAAGACAAAACATGTGATGGTGGTGTCTCCGAGATAGTTTTGCATACTGAATGTATATGAATCCCGCCTAATTTTTATGAATAAACCATATTATTATTTTAGGAATTGTTTCTCCCTAAGCTAAGCGCCCTCATGAATTCTCCAAAACACAATTTAACTGTCAAGGCTAGGGAGACCAGGGACGGTACGAGACAGTGGGCCCTGAAGCTCAACCCAACCAATGTCCCTTCCTACTTGCCACAGACGGCCCTAAACGGCTGCGAACAACCACTGAGTCGGTCCCTACACTAGTAAGAGTAAGTCCAACACAAAACGTAGACAAACAAACACAATGGAGGAAAGTCAGCTAGCCAAGTCAAAACCAAACGGGCAAAGTAGTACAAAATCGGAAAGAGAGTGTATAGTCGGAGGTCAGAGAACGGGCAGAATAATAGCAAGGGTATTAGGACAGGGGATGCTGGGAAAGGAACAGGGGAGCTGGGACTAGTTTTCACTAATAGCCAGCTATGAGATGCTGGCTATCACTCCACTTTATACTGGATCAGGAGCCCAGACCAGAAGCTCATTGGTCCGGCCTTCTGAATCCAGCCACATTGCAGCTGAGGCACTGCAGGCCGAATGGCAGAGCGATCTGTCACTCAGCCTGAGTGAAATGCCGCTCAGCTGCATGGCCAGCCGGCTGTGAGTGACGTCGGGTCTCTGTGACGTCACTCTGCTCCGCAGGAGTGAGTCTAGGTAAGTTACTAACATCAAATCTTCAGAATATGGTGACAATATTAGTGTACCATGCAATAATAATGTCCTCACCAATAATTTCCTATTCGCTATCCTCAGAGAAGAACCTCGGTGACCACCGACTGAAGGGGTGCTGGAGTCCGAGATTAGGAACTCTTCCTCTGTAGTAGAAGTTCAGGATGCAATGTTAGGACGTAGTTGAGACTAAAACTTAACTGGAATTAAGAATAGAGTGAGATCCAGATAGCTAGACGATTGCTAGGAAGTGGTGGATAGCCATAGAGCACAGACGTAGTTGCGGACAGACAAACAAAACTGAGTGATAAGGTGAGGAGGTGGAGACGATATATATCCTCAGGGGAACATGCCAGAAGATCCTGGAGGGATGAGCTTATAAATACAGGTGGAAAGGCGCATGTCTGCCACTAGAGGGAGCCCAATCCTCCAGGAGGCCAGCACAGAGCAAGAGAAGCTGCCAGAGTACAAGCAGGCTGAGAGAACGGGAGATGATCCCAGCACAGTGCGACAAAGAGCAGGTAGGGGGTAGCGGATATGTCTGTGTGCCGTTACAAGCGTAATATAGGGGCCTTTGTTTGCTAACTAAAATTAATGAATTAATGACACAAACATTAATTTGACGGCCGCTGCAAACAGTGCCTGTTATTCAATGCATTGTGTAAACTATCAGCCTTTGTTTCCATAGACTTCAATGCAAATCATTGAAGACTGAAAACAACAGCTGAAAACAGACTGAAAACAACACCATTGTAATTTTAAATTACAATGGTGGCTGTTATTTTTAAGTTTTAAGAAAGACAGTGTGTGACCACGGCCTACTAATACCTTTTGTGTCCCCATACAGAAATAATACAATCTGTACCCTAATACAGTAAGGCTGGGTTTACATATATAAGTTGGCATCAGTTGCGTTTTTTGCCTAAAAACTGACCACAACTGATGTCACAACTGATGCCAAAAATGCATCAGTTGTGATCAGTTTTTCTATCCTTCTTTTCATTAAAAACCATCAGTTTCCATCAGTTGTCATCAGTTCCCATCAGTTGTCACAAGTTGCTCTCATCAGTTGACATTTTTTTTTCCAAGTATGTTTTCCTGTCATTTTCAATGGGATTTGCGGGGGAGCGCATGGGGGCTATATACTAATTGGGGGAGCTCACAGGGGGGCTATATACTACAAGGGGAGAGCGCACAGGGGGGCTATATGGGAGGGGGAGAGCGCACAGGGGGGCTATATGGGAGGGGGAGAGCGCACATGGGGGGCTATATACTATTGGGGGAGAGCGCACAGGGAGGCTGTATACTAATTGGGGGAGAGCACACAGGGAAGCTAAATATTACTGGGGGGGCAACAGGGGGGCTATATACTACTGGAGGAGAAACAGGGGGGGCTATATACTACTGGGGGACCAAGGGGGGACTATAGGGGAGGGGGAGAGCACACAGGGGGAGAGATGTGTTTATTTTGTGCTTCTATTTGCCTGAACGCCGGATGCCAGAGCCGAACGGCATGCGTCCTGCCCGGCGAGGCATCCGGCGCTCTATTCGATTGAATTGGTGCGGCGCCACATCACCGGAGCGGCGGTCCGCCAGGACGCTGCAAGATGCGTCCTAACGCACCAACGGTCCGGCGATACGGCGGCCACTAGTTCACCGCCGCACATTTTGAACGATACCATTGAAAACAATGGGATCAGTTCAATGATGCGTTTCCCTCCGGCGCTTTTTTCCTGCGCCAAAGGGAAACGCGGCTGCACCGCCGGACATATGTTAACCCGGCCTAATATTGTCCCTTATGCCCCATACAATAATAATATCCCCTGTGCCCCCATACAGAAGTAATAGCCTCTGTGCCCCCATATAGTAAGAATGCCCTCTGTCCATTCAAAAGTAGTGCCCCATTGTAGGTAGGTGCTTAAGGCAGTTAAGTGGGATCCCCAGCTGAGATGATGTCTTGACATTGCGCTGGCTCATGTGGCCATCATGTACTGCTCTGCCTTTGTACTTTTTTCAGAGGACACAGATGCAGTGAAGGGTGGAAGATCAAGGACAGTGAAGGGTGGGAGATTCTTATATCTCCATAACATAAACTGAGAAGCAGCAGCATGGAGGACATTATAAAGCAATGCCAAGCAATGTTTCTATAAACCCAGTATGAAGATTTTCTGTGCATTTGTGTCATTCTCTCTCTAATTACAGATGTCTTGTTACTTAGCTCTCCCTCTCTTCCCCTCTCTATAAAGTTTAATGGGTGGCGTGTAACATGATCTCTCAGTGTACAGACTCCTGTGTATGGATTTTAACTTAGAATTTAGAGTGAGTGCTCCGGGTACTATTAGTGACAGATATTGTGCAATTGGTACAATTTTTGTAAATTCCCAAATTTATAAACCCTTCAACGCTAATTCTGAAATTCACCATGAATCCCAGACTGAATTGGACTTATACTTATTCAGAGCGCCTATATTAATGGTAAGGATGGGAAGGAAGTTTTAGAATAGCTAAAAGATCCTATGAGATGGCTGGTGTGAGCGTTGCCCTTCATATTTCCTTAAATATCTCATTGCTAGAGGGTGAAAGTATCTTCTGTAGAACATTATCCCCTGTAGAGAGATATACAAGCCATTACGGGGGAAAAAAACTGGAATAAGCAAACACACCAGCAATCTAGTACAGCGCTATGTAAAATAATCCAGGAAGCTGCAGGTGCCTTCAGGTCAAAGAAAATGCAAAGATCAGCACACACAGAAAGTAAACAATTTTCAAAAGTCTGTCAATCAACACATACAAAATCCAGCCACGGTTGTGCGGATAAAATCTGTGACTCACATGTAACATATTAGAGGATATTGGTAGTTCTCATAAAGCGTAAATAATATATAAAAGTGGTTGTCATGTCTAAAACATCTGCAGTTGTAGTCTCTCACCCTGGAGCACCCAGCATGCTTATTTATTATATGGACGTTTATGTTTATGTTCATTTATGAGAGAACGCTGTAATACTTCATTTCTCCTCCGGGGGAGCTGCAGAGAAATTGAGCACTTAGTTTCCTTCACAGATTAAAGCTGATCACTTATTTTCAAAGTAAGGATTGTGCCAAGAGGAGAACCCTGTTATGTAGAATTTAGGTTTTTAGGTGTTTTGGCTGAATATATTGAAAGTTATATAAATTTTTATAAAAAAAATAAAAAATAATAATATATATATATATATATATATATATATATATATATATATAAATTATTATTATTACTTTTTGTAAGAAAGGTTCCTTGAAAATAAATTGAAGCCCCTGCTGGTTTCTTCAGCAGACTGCTGTGATCTGTAGAGAAACCTGGCAGTAAGTATTCAATTTCCTTGCATGCAGAGCCAGCAGTGGAAGAAATTAGTATTACATGTTGGAAAAACAGAACATTCTGGGCAAAAAAATGTTCAGCATCTACTCTCTAAGGCCTGTATCCTTGTAATTCTCACACAATGCATTGAAATTTACGGGAGCTGCAATATGATGTTTTAATTCACCAACAGCCTCAAACTATGAAATGAACTTGTGCCGTGTGGCCAGAACAGATCGTCACTAGAGGCAGCCGGCAGAATACTCTCTACACCTGTGCTCTTCTTATTTCTTCTCAGGTCTGCCATCTCAGCTCACCTATCCGGTCCTGCCAGGGGCATTATACACATCAACACAAAAATATTGCAGCATATTATGTGAGTTATCAGGCTAGAACATGGCCTAGCACCGTGGTGGGACTAGAAAAAAAGTGAACTAACATGCCAGAAAATACATTTGTTACATTGTAACAATTCAAACTAAAGTTTTTATTGTGTAAAAGTAGCAACATTTTAAAAAGTTTTCCAAATTTCAGTTTGATATTGTCATGCCATTCAAAATGCTCACGGAACAATGCAAGAATATTACCCCCCCCCCCCCCCCCCCCCCCCCCACACACACACACACACACACACACACACACACACACACACACACAAACACCTCCACCCACTCACACAACTGGATTTGCGAGCTACTTTTTGCAAACTTCGTTTTTAAATTTGTGCAAAAGAAAAAAAAAAGAAAAACTTAGAAATAAATGCTCACCTACCCGCGTTCCCCTGCTATCCTCCCCTGTGCCTCTGATGTCTTCAGCCGCCTCCATCCTGCTCAGCCAATTACTGGCTGAGACCAGACAGTCCCATGGCCAGTGATTGGCTGAAGAGTGACAGCCCGATCAGTCAATCACTGGCCGTGGCGCTGTCCCATCTTAATCAGTAAATGGCTGAGCAGGCTGGAGGCAGTTGAAGACATCGTAGACACAGAGGAGGACTCTAGGCAGGTAAGTATTGTTGAGTGAATAGTTAAACGGCACCAAAACAGCTAAACAATTGTTTAGCCCTGGTCTACCTTCACAAGCAGAAGTGACTGCTGCAGCCAATAGTATTTGCAGCAATTATATGCAGCCCTGCATTATGGTTCCCACCACTAAGCGGTGACTGTTATAGCAGGTGACACCGGAGATCAACGATTGGTTGCAATGGTCACATGTCATCCTCCTGTCAAGAAAGACCGTAAGGTCAACCAAAGCTTGTATGAAGGATAGTGATGAAATTGGAAGTGTTCTATAGTGCCTAGGACTCTTTAAAAAAACAACAACAGGGAACACCCCTTTAAGCAATGACTATACATAGTGCAATACCCAACCCTTTCCAAAACCAGATAAGCCCCATACAGAGACAGTCATGGAATATAAAAAAAAGTTATGGCTTTCACAGAAAAAAAAAAAATACATCATCTTGATGGTAAAAATCGCACATGTTCTTAGAGGGTTAAGTGTCTAATGATGTCAGTAGGTGAAGTGTATGTCAGAAGGTGACATCAGAATCAGCTTTAATGATGCAATATGGGGCTCTGAGTTTTGTGCTTTCCAGTTACGTGAATTATTATATATTTTTTTTTTCAGGAGCTGGATTTTTTTTTTCTTTATATCCTTCAGCAATGAATTTATTTGACATTTCTTACAATCTGTCGAGTAATTCTGCTTCATCCCGTCCTCTCATCCTTCTCCTCATTAGACGTCTCACAGGGAGACCTTTTTAAGGTGATGAGGATAGAAACTGTCAGCTTGAAAAATGTTCTCATGTTCGGGGAGTGCGGAACGGATATCGGTGCGCCGCGGAGATTACATAAATTGTTTAATGTTACGTATAGGAGTTGGAGGGTTTTATGATTTTTACTTTTGTCTATATTGGAAGGGTCTATTCTACAATTGGGATTATGTGGCAGACCCACAGAGTACTATTTTTCAAGCTAATGGACTGTGTGTGTGCGACAGTCTCATGGAAATGCACAGCACATTCACTCAGGCTCTGCAAGTCCATTGTGAATTTCTGGGGGAAAAAAATGTTGAAATACACTTGAAAGTCACAGTTATTACCAGATGTAGCAGACACATTGACATTGAGCTCTTCAAGATTGTGTGATTTTATAGGACTCCTGATGGATCTGGTATAATAGTGTTACTGTTCTACTTTAGCTCTCATAACTTTTAATTTAATGCCATGCCTATCCACTAGGGGCGCTGTTAGGTGGAATCATATCTATGAAAACCATAAATTCTGTATCCGGTGAATACACCTTTTCCTTATTAGACTCTATTAAGGCACGTCCTTTACTTCTCAGCCTTTATTAAGCATCCCTCCTCCCATGCTTTCTAATCCGTATGATAGCCACTCTGTTCTGTCACCCAGATTGACCCTCTTGTTTTCAATCCTAACCATTAGATATGAGCAAAGAAGCTGGAAATTTGTTTTGCGAGTTTCGCAAATTTTCTGAAAAAATCATTAAGATTTGCAAATTGAATCTTAGCGAATTTCATTAAAACAGCCCAAACTATAATAGCTACAGTACTGGGACTATTACAGAAGGGAGAATTTGTTAAAGCATGTTGTTGTAAAAGTGTCAAAAATTGGAAAATCACAATTTAAAAAATGTTAATTAGCCTGTCAATCATGCAATTTCTGCCATTCCTCTCCTTTGTTCCTCTATGGCTCTGTTAGTCTCTCCCTGCTCTGCTGTAAGTACCTGCTGCCACCCTGCTCTCTCCTCCACACACAGCCAACTGGCCAACTCCATTACCGAACCTTCTTATATAGGTCACAGAGGGGACTGAAGCTGATTTGACGGCTGCTAGGCATTATGGTTAATCCCTTTTTCCCGCCCAGTGATGCTCCAGACCGCCATTTTGTTTTTTTATGTATTTCCTTAACAAAGCAGCAGGAATTCACTTTGCTCATCTCTTCTAATGACAGCCCTTAATTTCTACCTTAGACCCATTGATGTCCTCCCCTCCTCCTTATTCCCTGTCTCCCTCTCCTTCTCAGTCTCTATGATGGCCTTTTTCTTCTGCTCAATCCACATGATGGTCTCTTTCTTCTTTTCAGTCCCTATCACAGTTCCTTCTCCTACTTAGTTCCCAGGAAAGCCCATTCTCCCTCCCAGTCTCCATGATGCTTCCCTTAACAGTTCACATGATGCTCTTCATGAGGGCCCAGTCTTTTGCTAAGTCTCAATAATGACCCCCCTCTATTGCTTAGGCTCAATAATGGCTCCCTCTCCTTCTTGATCCCCATTATAGTGCCCTATCTAATATGATGACCCCTATCTTCCTTGCAGTTCTCATAATAGACTCCTACCCCTAAGCCCCCATGATTAAAACTCTGTTCTATTTAGTAGCCATAATGATTTCCGCTCTGCCTTTAATATGGTTTCCTGTGTGTTTCAGTCCCCATAATATGCAGTTTAAGATGTTAATCTAACAATGGGATTAGATTTATATTGTATCTTTCCTCTAGTATAATTCCTCTAGTCTCTAGTTTCTGCTTGATTCTGACTCCATGTGGCCACTGCCATTTCATCTTTTATATTCCCCTCTTCTCTTTCCCCTCTCCATACACTTCTATGGGCAGCATGTAACTTGATCCCTCTGTGAGCTGATGATCTTGAGCTGTTTTTCAGAATAAAATTTTGAGTCTACAGGAAGAGCAGGAATAAAGCCTTGTAAGTGGAGAAAGGGGCACTTTCTTTGACATAAGATAATATACAAAGTGTCTTATATTTTTGTATACTCTTGATTTATGCAGATTTTGTGGAAGCGACAGCGCCTTAGAGGGAATCTATGATCACCATACCACATAATGACGTTTTAGTATGCTGTAACAGCTGCTGCCATGCTAAACACATATGTACTTATTTTATTGTAATCCGATGCTCCATTCCAAATATATGTAAGAAAAATATGCAAATTAGTTCCAGATATATGTGAAGTATTTCTATATTATAATAACCAATTTCCCTGTGCACCACTATTGCTTCCTATTGTGCCCACTTTCTCATAAATATTTATTGCTGGCTCTGCTACTGTCTGTATTGGACAGAACGTGGACCCATTGATTTCTATGGCCCCATATACAGATCTGTATTTGTTACAGATCAGTATTGGGGCTTAGAAAACAATGGGTGTCTGCAAAATGCAGAAGGCTCACAGACTTTCTACAGGTAACTATCCTCTATTTGCGGATTCGGAAAATATAGATGTAATACGGATGCACTTCATAAGTTTTTGCAAAACGTGGTAAAAAAATAAATTGTGGACAACAGACCCGGACAGAGAAAACAATACTGATGTGTGAAATGGCGCCTGAGAGTACTAATATGGTGCTTAGTGACTACGCATGCGCTGTTCCTTTACACACCCAAGAGAGGAGAGAGAGCTCTGGCTTCAGGAGTACAGTAAGTTTTATTGAGTCCCATAACAATATAACCATGGTATAATAGATAGTTGAGCCAACTTTTAAAAAGTTTAGTTTGTTCGGCTTGCAACCATTTGGGTCGATAGTTGGATTCAACCCAAATTGGTTTAGAAAGAACTGGCGTTTGCAATCTGGCTCACAGGGATTACTGGGATTGTCCTCTACTGTACCCACCCCAACAAGGAACAGGGTTAAGGCTCAGTGCACATCTATTGGAAGGGGGTGGGAATATACCAATAGATGCAGGAAATATACTTACCCTCCCAGGTCTTCCATCTCATTCTGAGCTTAGCCAATCAATAGCTGAGGGAAACCAAATGCGAGTTCAATTGGAAAGTTCAGGTTAAACTTGGGTTCAGACAGACTGGTTCACTTATCTCTACATGGGATTTGCCAAGGCTGGAACCTATATCAAAAGCAGACCCCATGATGAATATTTATTAGGAGACGGGCACAGCAAACAGGAATGGACCACCTTCAGAGCACCAAATAAGCTAATTGGAATATAAAATTTTTGTGCTTATCTCGGGAATGGAGTATCAGATTAGAATAACAAAATTACTGATGTGTTCTTTGTTAAGCTATCACACCAAACCAAAAGTATTAAAAACAATAGTTGAAAAAAAAAAAGAAGTGTTTTGCCACAAAGGTCAAAAACTCCTTTGGTTGTCTGGGAGTTAAAAAAAAAAAAAAACATTATAAAATGAATCCATGACATGCTTCAATTAAATAATTCCCCCAAAATAGCATCAATTTACTTAAGGTTTTTAATTTAACACTAAAATAATCATGCATAATTAATCACGTAAAAAACATTCCCTCCTGAATCGGCACCACAGAACTCCAGGCGTGTGACAGCAACATTTGCAGGTGTCTCCAGCCTGTGCCAACAACCAGAGATGCCGAATAACTTTTAATGAAAATCAGAGGTAGCTAAAAATGAGCCGCAAGACGCGGGGTTGAAAAAGAATCTCACCATCTGCAACGTCCCAATGAAACCCTTGATACCTCTAGAGATCACACCAGGCTAGCTCTATAAATATTACATTCCTCACCGCGCATAGGAAGAAGTTTCTGCTAAAAGATTCCTAACAACGGCGTCTCCGATGATTCTGGGAAATGAAATGTTATAACAAAAATGTCAGCGTGTCTAAAAAGCTAACGTCACATCGGTAGAATTAGGTTTGCCGTCTTTTTTTTTCACCCTTCATGGACACTTTCCTTTTAGTTGCTATACAATTTGTTAATATTAGCAGAAAGGGATGTATTTTTTAATTGATTTTACAATTTTGCAGATTAAGGCTATGTTGACACAACGTATATTTTCGTAAAACCACGACCTTTGTACAACGGCCATGATTATTACGAAAATATACGTTACCTTGCTGTCTATGGGATCCCAGCCACAGCGTATACACGTTATACGCTCCGGTCGGGATCCCTGGTGGCTCCACAAACAACTGACAACTGAGCCTTTCCGTGCACACTATGGAGCGTGCTGCTCCGGCCGCTCGCTCCATAGCATGCCGTGGAGAGTTCTAATGCGGGTGCGCACGGTATTGCAGTACCAGCCGGGATGATCTTTTCAGAGACTGGCCGTTCTGTGACCCAGCCGGGTCACATAATGGCCGGTCTCATACGTTGTGAGAACATAGCCTAAGGGGTTTTCTGATTTAAACTTACTTGTCCCCTATCCACAGGATGGCAGAAAAGTAAGACACTGTGGGACGTCTGACCTCCGAGCCCCCCGGGGATTTCTAGATCCAATGTTGTATTTGGCTTTCTCCAGCGTCTCCATAGAGAATGAATGAAGCTGCGCGTCATGCCACTACTCACAACTCCATTTATAACAAAGGAGCCGGGGTGCCGATCCAGAGATTCCTTGGGGGGAGAAAGTGGTCGAACCCCCGCAATCTCTTACTTGTCCGCTGTCCTGCGACTAGAAGACAAGGTAGATTAAATTGGAAAACCCTTTTAACTCAAAGAGGTTGTCAAGGATAAAGCAATTGATAGCCTATCCATAGGATGGGGCATCAATAGTTATTCGGTAAGGTGCTGACATTTGGCTTCCCTGTCAATTACCTGTTTGCTGTCAACAGGGAAAGGAGCCAGAAGCAGTTGGATCCATTTCCTGTGTAGTGGTGGCGCCAGGGTACTGCAAAAACTCAGCTCATTTTGAGGCGAATAGTACAGTACTGTACATTACATGTCAGGGCCATGCTAGGGGTGCCTCTAGGTTACTCTTAGACCTCAAATGGGGTCCTGAGTCTAAGGAAGACCTTCTTAAGGAGGTATTCCAAGTTGTATTATTATTCTAAGAATGTGCTCAGCCTGGTGCATAACAACTATACCTATCTTTATCGATCACACCACCCACCATTCTCCCAAAGCTACCTCTATCCCCTTCTTCTATTTGGCACATGTACTGCACAGTTACCGGCTACAGTGGTCTTCTGCCAATGATTGGCCAACAAACGGAGGGAGCACTATGGAACGGGAGAACAAAGAGTAACAGGGAAGAGGAGGGTAAATATGGTTTTTATATACCAGGCTGAGTTTTTCGAATACCCTTTTAAGCATTGGACTTGAATGCAGAAGATGAATACAACAGGAAAAACTCTGGAATATGGAACCAAATGTTTTGCAAGGTCAAAACAGATAACAAACATGCACCATATCGCAAAGGAAACTACTGTACTTGGTGGATGGAGCCAGAACATATAACCATACCAATAAGAAACAAAGGATCCTAGCTGCTGGATACATGCCTACTTGATGTCTAATCCAGTGGATAGTAGCAGAAGATAATATTGGGCAAGGTTCCCTTTGAGGTGCCCAAAACATTCTGGCATTACCATTGCTCCAGATAAATGTCAAGTATTTCCATATTATTGATAACTAGAGATGAGCGCAACTCAAGCATGCTGGAGTCCGATATTTTGGCATTTGAATAGCGGTGGCTGATGAAGTTTGATGCAGCCATAGGGAGTCCTGGAAAACATGGATACAGCCAAGGGCCATAGGCTGTATCCATGTTTTCCAGGACTCCCTTGGGCAGCAACCAACTTCTTCAGCCACTGCTATTCAAATGCCGAATGATCAGACTCAAGCATGCTCCAGTAGCAATCATTTCTATCAACAACCATTTCTTATAGTTTTGTCGCTCATACGTGATCATTTGCTTCACCAGTTTTCTTGATTTAACAAAAAGGAGGAGTAATATAATATTTATCAGACATCTGAATTAAACATTGGATTTGTAATAGACCTATACATCTTGGATGCCACGAGCTGTGATCTGGTTTATTGAATGTTATAAAAGTTTTGCTAGTTCAGGTGATAACACTGCAGAGCAGAATATACGGCAGACATGGAAATTTGCAATTTGCCTTTTTCTTCTTCCAAAAAAGTTGCAAAGCAGGAAATGACCTGTAGAGGGAAGGTTATTGCGTTTGTGGGCCCTAGAAAGTCTAACACTTGGAGGTCTTCATTGTTATGCATAGAACAATATATAAAGATACAATAATTTATAACAGTCATTCGCATACCTAATACACACTTCTATGCAGGAGCTTAGCTAAGACGTGTCCAAACCCGGGTCCTAATGCCACTAGAAGCCAAAAAGACCCTTTACTCCTATGGAGGTGCCAGAGACAGCCAGGACAAGCACTCTTTTGGCTTACTTGGCTGTTTCCAGTGGCTCTATTCATTCCTATGGAGCCACCGGAGAAAGCCGAGTACAGCGCTTTTCCGGCTTACTTAGCTCTTTCTATAGGAATGAATAGATCCACCGGTCTTGTGCCTTACCCAAGGCTCTATTCATAACACAGAACCCGGGGGGCGATGCTGAGATCTTTGGGGGGTTCGGAGGTCATACCCACCATGATCCCTTACTTGTCCCCTATCCTTTGGATAGGGGACAAATACTGTAAATTTTTCTTGGAATAGCCCTTTAAATGCTCAAGTCTCCCATTGATTCTATTAGGGTTTGTTACACGAGGTGAGCACTCAAGTAACTCTAATAGTGAATGATTGCAGCTAGATTTAGCCTTACAAGGGGAAAATTCAGCCTGCTGCCCTAGCCATGTATCCAAATGCCCTGATTGGGGCAAAATTGTTGGTTGGCACCCCTTCTGGCATTGTGGTGCATGCCACATCAGCCCCCCATCCCCCGACCCCCCCTTGTAAGACCATCACTTTGAATATAATTCGGTACTATATGCTTGGCTAAACAATCCTTTGACTTTTTCAGTTTTCCACCACGCACACAGAATGATTTATTTGCTTAGGTGCCTTTTCCCATTGTACAAATGTTTTACAGCCCATATGTCATCTCTCCGCACATTAGAATGAAGTTGCATAATTTCCTGTTGTTTTCCTCTAAGCGTTATCCCTTCCAAAATATGTTATTTTGGTTGGGGGAAAAAAAAAGAACAGATTTTCTCTCCTAAATGGTCTCGATAGTCGTGCTAGTTCCCGATGCTCGCCCACACTTAATTACCGCTTCTATTTGTAGATGTGCAGCCGTGATGATAATACAGGAGTGCAGACATTTATAGGAGATGCTCAAGGAGATTTATTTGGGGGGGTTGCACAACACGAGCCTCTTAGATTGTGTTACTTTAAGGGGAAGTACATGTAAAAAATAAATAAATAAAAATATCTATTTAAAGAAATCTCAGACTCGGCAAAGGTCAATGTACTTGTGCCCTATGACAGCCAATGCCAGGATGAGCCATAGAATTTATTATAGTTACTGTTACCATAAAAATTGGACGACTTCTCTGTAGCACTTCTAGACTTTTTTGGAGCAAAATTTTTCAAGGCAGCAAGGTAGACTTCCCTGCACCATCTATATCTCCACAAGGAGAAACAATATCCTCGGGTGATGCATGAGGGAAACATGAGATTGCATTCTTATTTTGTTAAAGGGGTACTGCGGAGAAAAAAAAATGCTGTCTAACCAAGAAAGTTATACAGATTTTTAAATTACCTGTATTTAAAAATTTCAAGTCTTCCAGTACTTACCAGCTGCTGTATGTCCTGCAGGAAGTGGTTTATTCTTTCCAGTCTGACACACTGCTCACTGCTGCCACCTCTGCTCATGTCTGAACTGTCCAGAGCAGTAGCAAATTCCCATAGCAAAAGTCTCTTGGTGTCACCTTCCCATAAAAACAGGAGGAACCGTTAAACGAGACCACAAGGGTCAGCACTTCATCAGATACCTATAAATGTAATCTGAAAGGGATAATTAATTATGTGCAGTAGCCGGGGGGGGGGGGAGAAGGGGTATATAAGATGGAGGCTCATATATCCCTTCAAGGCCTATGGCCTATTCCATAGTTGTTAGGATATTGGTTGCATCTCTTTACAGGCTTCTCCAGTCTGCTGTAAGAGCTCACTGCTGTGTCCGTTATCCCTACCTGCTCAGGTTCACACTGTGATCATCTCCATTTTCTCTTGGCATGCTTCTCCTGTGACAGCCTTCTTGCTTTCAGCTGATCTCCTGCTGGTTTGGGCTCCCTCTAGTGTCAGGCATTCACCTGTTCTCCTGTATTTATAGCCCAGCCCACAGGCTCTGGAGACTTCTGGAAAGTTCTCCTTAGGATATATATATAGTCTCTACTTTCATCCTCCTTCGCTCAGTAGTTAGTGTTGATTCTCAGCAACCTCGTCTATGCTACCTTGCTTCCAACCACTTCCAAGAGATCTTCAGTTTACAGTATCTGGATCTCCTTTCCTTTCCAGCTCCAACTCAGTTCTGTCTAAACTATATTCTAATGTTCAACCCGAACTTCTAACAGAGAGAGCATCTATACCTGGACTCCAGCATTCCTTCAGTTCTTCAGTCAGTGGTCACCAAGGTCCTTCTCTGAGGTTAGCGACTAGGCTTGATCGAACAGCGGAAAATGCTAGGTTCAATCAAACTCAAACCTAGCCGGACCTTCCGCATTTAATTCCTGATGCCTTCCCGGTCCAGGCGGAAGGAGGAGATATCCCGGGGACCGCCTGGAATTCCGGGATTCAGCCTAGGTAATAGGTAAAGATGAGTGAACCTTTCGGACTTTTGGTCCGAAAGCCGTTTGCTTGATCGTGATGCATGCGATCCCGGGTGCATAGTTGCAATCCCAGGAATATGTGCCCAGGATATTCCAGGGAATGGATCCATTCCCTGGAATATCCTGGCCGCATATTCCAGGGATCGCAAGTATGCACCCGGGATCCCAGGCATCATGATCGAGGTCAGATGCCGTCGGACCTAAAGTCCGACGGTTCGCGCAGGCTGTATCCCGGAATTCCAGGCGGTACCCGGGCTGTCTCCTCCTTCCGCACGGATTGGGAAGGCATCAGGAATCAAATGCGGAAGGTCCAAATAGGTCCAAACCTAGCTTTTTCCGTAGTTCGATCAAGCCTATTAGCGACCTGGGAGTCTCCCACAGGCTCCAACTGGCTTTGTGGCGAGCACTGGTGAAAACCAGGAGCTCCTAAGACTCCGCTCCGCAGAGAAGGGACGTCAGCTCTCCTTGGTGATCCAGAGGTTCCACCTCTTTGTGCTTGTCCACTTATTAAATCTGCTTCTAGGCTATCAACTACATACTTCTAGGCTATCAACCATACTGCTCTAGGCTATCAACTACACTAACTTCCTTCTGAAGAAACTAGCTAAGCTCTTCCTCCCATCCAGAAGGTTCTTAGAGTTTTAGTTAAGGCAGGTTCAGTTCCCAACCATTCCTACCTATAATAACCTAGCAGGGCACTAGAAGAAGCCTAGTATATTTGATATTTTTGATACAGAAGGCCCATATTCAATGATCACAGTATCATTAGACTTTTGGTAATCTAGGTCCAATTGAGAAGAGTAATCTGCGTAATATGGAGCACATGCGAGGAGAGGCTCTTCCTTATCAATGACCCCCAATGTTTTTGAAAATTGACATTTTAAATGAAGTCAGTCATCTATATAAATGGCTGTACAGAAGATGAATATCATACATGCAATTGGAGGAATTTACAAACTACCCCTACTATGTGCAGTTCATTTTTTCTTTGTAATCTATCCTTAAAATGGTGCGAAATGTTATTTTACATGGCCCATAAAATTAACTCATCCCTTTAAATTGACTGAATGGGATATTATCCTGACAAATCCTGTTGAAGCCGGCTTTAATATAAATACATATATACCTTCCTGATTGATATTAGCAAGTAAAGCGGCGAGAGGAAGAATCAGCACTTACAAAAAAATACAAACTCACCGAGCTTCATTGCAGATAAAATCTTTATAATATATACTTTTTAATATTTCTGCTGGATATACAGGTTGTGGGATTTTGTTACATTGCTTTACTTTAAATGCAAAAATTTTACAGGCAAAGAGAAGAAGAAAAAAACAGGGATTTCCATAAAGAAATTTATTTTGTAAATTCTTTATTGCTCAGTTTTTAAAGCCAAAGTATAGAGTTTATGCATGAAATAGAAACATGGCATTTAATGGGATTGTCTCGTCACGGAAATGCAACTTAGAGAAGCACTTTGGGTTTATTTCATCCACACCACGCTCGTTATCAATAGCCCTACAACGCCATCTGTTTTATTCCAGCCTAAATAGATTAATTGCGGTGATGAGACTCTGCCCTCTCTATGAAAAGCCAGAGGATTCCTGGGAAATATAGGCAGCATTGGGAAATCATTTCAGTGATGGAATGGAAAACAACATGGCTGGAAAACAAAGCCTGCCACATTAGCTTAAACAGGTAGGCACAAGGCATAAGCAAGAACCTCTATATGATTTCCTAAAGTAGCCTATGCTACATTATACATCTACATATATACATTTATATATAGTACTTTTCCTCTATTGTGACTACTGCATGGAACATGAGCAGCTGATGGCAATCTTGTGTACATATATATATATATATATATATATATAGAGAGAGAGAGAAACATCTGAGATTGCCATCAGCTGCTTATGTTCCCTGCCAGTGGCGTAGCTAAGATAGAGGCAGACCACACAATTGGTATGGGGCCCGTGCAGCAGAGTGTGGCCGACCTCCATGATACAGGGTTTAGAGTGGCGTCCCCTCCTTACCCCCGGACAACGCTCAGCCCCTCAAGGCGCAGTAATCACCCAGCCCCCTCCTGGTCCCAGTCTCTAACATACACAACCCCATAGACACTAGGATTTGTAGGGCCCATACTGTCTTTTGCTATGGGGCCCCATGAATCCTAATTACGCCCCTGTTTCCTGCAGTTGCCACTATAGGAGAAATGTGGTATTACATGTGCACAATCATCTCTAATGCATTTGCAGATATTTTTTTTCAAGACATCAACTATCACATGACTGCAATAGGCTGGCAATCATTCTCTGAGCTCCTTGTGCTTGTGGTCACATGACCAGAGACTTGAACAGCAGCCCTTAGTCACCTGACACGTCGTCAATATGTCACCTTACAGAAAGAAACTACAGAACCTCTATGTTATGTGACTGAGGTTTAGCGTGGGGTATTGGCGCATCCTTCAGTACAGGAATATATTACTAAATGCTTTAATTCCTTGTAATGAAATGATTGGTAAACAATAGTCGGATAACCCCTTAAGCGGTAATGTTACCTGTTTTGAAGCTACGTCTCTCAGGGTGTCTTGTTCCTTTGCCTCAGGCTACAAGTTGTAGTTCACAATAGCTGGAGAAGAAGGTGCGTGGAGGTTGTTTTTCCTGTCAGATTTCATAGGAATCCTACAAAAAAAATCAGATTCTGCTTTGTGAAGCTCTATTCCTTACTACACAATACTTCAGAGCACCATATGGCGGGACATTGAATGCCTACGGCTTAATAGTACCTAGCCACAGGGGCCTTGTATGTCTCCATACAACATCCTGCATACAACAACTCTGCACTGTGCAGAAGTCTTATTTCTGTATGTAGGGATTACACATAGGAATATGCGTCATCAATGCAACAGGCAGTTAGGAGAGACAGCCCTAAATGACTCTCTGTTGCCCAAACATGACAACTTGGAACTTGTCTTCCAGTTAGCAGGTACACAGCCCAGGCTCTCCCCATCTCTTGCACATATCAGATGCTAAGCCCCTCCCCCACTTCCAGTGTTCTGTCCTGATATCCTTGTTACTAGAGACAAAAATCCCCAGACAACAGGAAGTGGAAAGCAGATAGTAAAACATGAATATACTTAGTAGCCAAGACTATAGAGTTGTTTTTTCTGTGGTAAGGAGTCATTTTTGTGAATGAAGCAAATTAAAAATATGTAATGTAGACTATCGCATGGAGGGAGGATATTAGAAACAAGAGTGACAATTTAAGGCTGGGTTCACACTACGTATATTTCAGTCAGTATTGTGGTCCTCATATTGCAACCAAAACCAGGAGTGGATTAAAAACACAGAAAGGCTCTGCTCACACAATGTTGAAATTGAGTGGATGGCCACCATATAACAGTAAATAACGGCCATTATTTCAATATAACAGCCGTTGTTTTAAAATAACAGCAAATATTTGCCATTAAATGGCGGCCATCCACTGAATTTCAACATTGTGTGAACAGATCCTTTCTGTGTTTTTAATCCACTCCTGGTTTTGGTTGCAATATGAGGACCACGATACTGACTGAAATATACGTAGTGTGAACCCAGCCTTAGCATGGAAGAAGGTGTAGGTGGTTTCACCTAGCCAGAATCCTGCTCCACACTGATGAGGGGCAACAGCCCGAAACAGCTGTATGTGGATGGAACCTGGCCTTGGTTTTTCCCTTGTCATTACATTGACTTATAGGGCCACTTAATATGGTGGTTTTGGTGGTTTCCTTACAGGAGCCACCCCTCGGCTGGGTCCTTTCTGGAGGGATATATGGCTAGTCCTGTGTTTCGAGACTCTTTGATGAGGCTCCACAGGTTTTTCTTTTGCATATTCATGTTTCCCAGGGGGCAATGCAGCTAGGACTTCACTGCATTAAGCACTTTCATTAGCAGCCGGCACTGTTATTGTTTGGCTGGTCTCCCTGACATCAGCGATCTGTTTCTCTTATTACAAATAGCAGGAAACATTCTGTTTTTTTGTCTTCTTTGGTCCATTAGTTAAATGAGGGCAATTGATATGCAACTGTCCCACAGCCAATTTATTACTCTTATGTAAAGCAGAGTTCCTGGTGACAGCCGAAGTTAGTGCCCTCTGTCTGCCATGTCCAGGTAGTGCAGCTAGTGCTGGTTCAAAGGAGAATCCTGGCAAAATTATTGTGCGGGCAAGGGGTAGGGCAAACATAATAAAGAAAGTATATTTTAAAAACCCCATGCCCACTACACCGCTACACCGAATCACCAGCCTCCTGTAATCCGCTGGTTGTCATTTTCTCCCAGCTTCTGGTTACGTCACAACACAACTCATTTCAGTGAGTTTTGGATATTTTTGTATACTATAAGCTTAAAGGGGTACTCCGGGTGGAAGGAATTTTTCACTATGACTGGCGATATGGTTGATGAAAGCAACAATGTCCATTTACTTCCATGATTACAGCGCTGGGCCTCACATTGTGCCGCTCTGGTCTCTGGTCTCTGGGCTCCGATCCCCGGCTCCTTCCTGGTATATAACGCTGCTGGAGATGTGACGTTTTAAGCCTGCTCAGCCAATCAGCAGCTGTAGCGGGGTCCTGTAGTGGGTTTGAAACATCACGTCTCATAGACCAGGAACTGGGCATGTAAATGGACGTCATTGTCTTCATCCACCCCCTCTCCGGGCATATTGAAAAAAACCAGAGTACCCCTTTAACATTACACTTTAGCACTACTGTAAGTCCTGGGAGAATATGAGTACTAATAGCCACAATGAGGACCCAGGAAAGGTGACTGCTAAAGGTGAAGCCTAATTCTGCCTAATCTAGTGACCAACCAGTATTATAAATAAGGTTGGGGCCTCATTACAGATTTTGCATTGGGGCCCAGGATCTTCGACACCTCTCAGGTTAAGAAATCTTATTTTATGTTTTATTTCTAATTTCTGGGGAAATTCTCTTTGATTAAGAAAAAAAAGTCTTGTACCAAGGAATTAGCTAATTGAGAATTGTTGGCTTCGCTTCAGAAGTTCCCAATGATATAATTAAGAAATAAATTATAAATAATGAATATTGATTATCTGGACATTTTACCATCAAGGACACAAAGCTGCACCCTGAAAAAGACCTATTAGATGCCGGACTGACTCTACCATAGAGAGGGTATGACACTGACACGAGTGTATGAAAACGCAACTACATAATGATTGGCATGAAAGGATGGAAAAAATATATATTATAAAATATATGTATTCTCCAAAGCCATATACTTGTAATGCATGGAACTTGTATGTACTAATGCAGTGCCAAAGGGCTTATTTTTATGGCAGAGCTGCATGCATAGAGGCTCCGGGGGATGGGCGTCATACCTGGTGGCTCCACGTGCTGCCCATGCTAACTATTTACTGCTTAAATGTCTCAGTCAAAGCTAAGAGCGGCACTTAAATAGCTATGTTCACACGCTGTTTTGCAGCTGTCGTTTTGGACGTCCAAAACGACTCCGGCTTGATCGCTAACGGCCTCGCCAAAAACTGCCAAAAAAAGACATATTAGTTCACACAATGGAGCATGCGGCTCCGGCCGCACGCTCTAATGTGTGCAGCAGCGAATTGGGATGCAGGGGCTCCCAATTCATCAGAAATGAAGATCATCCGATCAGTACTGCATTACTGGCCAGAATAATCTTCTCTGACACAGGCGGTTTTGTGACCTGGCCGGGTTACAGAACGGTTGGTGTCTTATGCCATGTGAACATGGCCTAAGGAGTACAAAAGCATAAAAAAAAAAAAGGTGTAAAAAAGTTTTTACATTTTTTTTTTTAACAAGAACACAAACCACCAATATTTTTATGTTAAAAAAAACTGACTTGGCATCACCAAATTTTTGAAAATATTAAAATATAATGTGATAGCGTCCTGTTAATTGCGAATGAAGTAAAAAAAAAAAAAAAAAAAACACCCAACGAATAGGGATGAGAAGGACTAGAGTCAAATTTTTCGACATTTGATCACGGGAGGCTGAAGAAGTTGGATGAAGTCCTACTAGGGAATCCTGGAAAAACAGGGGTAGTTCACAAAAAAAATCAGCTGGTGCCAGAAAGTGCCAGAGATTTGTAATTTACTTCTATTAAAAAAATCTCACGTTTTCCCGTACTTATGAGCTGCTGTATGTCTTACAGAAAGTGGTGTATTCTTTCCAGTCTGGAAAGAAGCAGAGGTTTTCTATGAGGATTTGCTACCACTCTGGGCAGTTCCTGACATGTACAGAGGTGGGAGCAAAGAGCACGGTGTCAGAGTGGAAAGAATACACCACTTCATGCAGGACATACAGCAGCTGAGAAGTACTGGAATATTTGAGATTCTTTAACGGAAGTTAATTCTCCCCATTTTCATACATAATTATAAGAAAAGCCATGAATCAGCCCTGATTCAGCTTGATAGAACAATTGTGACCCCAATAGAAGGTAAGCGTGAACCTAAGCTCTATCTGATCCACTAAGCTGAACAGTCAGCCAACTGGCAACAACTATTAAGCTAACAATGGCTTCATATCACTCACAAAGCATAAACCCTGTCCAGAGCTGACAGTCTCCTGCATTGTATTTACTGCCATCTTTAATTGGATTTCTAAGAAATATCATTTCCACCACAATTTAACAGAAATGAATAGACTCTGGACTCTTACGTCCCACTCATATATCATTACTATTGATTGCAATCATTCTGAATGCAATTTGATTCTTTGGAAGAGGAAAATATGGCTGATATTAATAGAAAAAGTCCAGTGATTCCCAATAACAAGCAGGTCGAATAAAGTAGTTTTCCTTCCATTGGAATCTTAATGCGAATCTTTAAAAGTTGGTTTTGCTGATGCAGCAAATCATGTGCTTAGCAAGCAAACTTCAGCTTACGGACTGGTAGTGCTGGCTTGAGGGGTTAGACCCTGGGGTAGATCTGGGGTAGAGAACACAACTGCTGGTGCAGAGGAAAATCCAGGGCATTTGCCTTCTGCTGGATGGGGATCCTGACAATTTTGGCTTTGTTGCAATTACTTTAGAGATCATCACTCAGTCATGTGGAATGAGACATCCAGGAGTATTTGGCACCAGGAGGAACACTGATAGGAGCCACCTTTGGTATTAGCCTCTGACTTGCAAAGTGGCACTTTGGCAAAAAGCAACTTCTCCAACCGCTGACTAGAAAAAGGAACACTGTGGAACAATCGTGTACAGGCTGGTTTCCTTGGGAGGTAGTCACACACCCTCTCAATTGTTTACCAGCTTGCTGAGGGTGGGTATTAGGTGACATAAAGGCCTTTCCTCTCTAACTGACTATGAACTTCACCATCTAGAGGATAAAATGCCATGATCAGAGTTATCTCTATTACTGGACACTGGTGGTGATGGTCAGCTGTAATAAACTATCAACACTCTCCATGTATTTAGCATGCTCAGCTCCTCAGCCCACTCTCTGCTCCCTGAACCATCATATTTACATAAAAAGTCAGGAAAGCCTTCAAACAGTAATAGATATCTGTAAAAGAGATCGGTAGTCATAGTCAGAAAGCCGTCTATGCTGTGATAAGTATGTGAAACAGCACCTCCAGGAGTATTTGGCGCCAGGAAAAACACTAGTAGGAGCCGACCTTTGGTATTAGCCTCTGGACTCAGTGACTTGCAGCATGGCACTTTGGCAAAAAACAACTTCTCCAACCACTGACTAGAAACAGGAACACTGTGCGTGGACATGCTGGTTGCCTTGGGAGGTAGTCACACACCATCCATATTGTTTACCAGCCTGCCGAGGATGGGTATTAGGTGACAGAAAGGTCTTCCCCCTCTAACTGACTATGGACTTCACCATATAGGGGATAAAGAGTCATGATCAGATTTATCTCTGGTACTGGCCACTGATGGTGGAGGTCACATGTAGTTAACTGTTGACACCCTCAATGTATAGAGCACGCTTAGCTCCTCAGCCCACTCTGTGCTCCCTGACCCATTATAAAAAGAAATCATTATTACATAAAAACGAATCATTACATAAAAAGGAAAGCCTTCAAACATTAAAAGAAATAAAATGCATTTGACTGCACAGTACATTACTTGTTAGAGCAGATGTTTGTACCTTTATCACCTGTTCCCATCAGTCTAAACGACGATGACTGGAAAGGCACTGCTCATGCTCGACCACGACCACTGTACTCCTCCTCACCACCATCATATAGTGCAGTGCAGAGGAGCAGGGAGATTCTGGCCCCAGTCCTATTAAGCTATGGGGGTCCAGAGGTGAGGACCCCCACGTCCCAGAAACCTATGATGTGGATGATAAATGCCGTCTGTGGGAAATCCGGGCTAACTTTCTGTGATTAGTAATGAGACTGTGACCCAATAAAGTCTTGCTGACAAGATTTAGGAGATTAGCTATTCTGAGGAAAGCAATTAGAAGTAAATGAGATGAAAAGAGAAGACGGCACCATACACAATATCATTTGCATATAAAGAAACATTTTCTGTTATCTCCTCTAAATAGCAATCACTGGACCATTAGCAGAGCTCTGCGCTAATTTTACCAAGCAATTAATATGGATCACCAAAACCCAACAAAATACGGAAGCAAGGAAGCGTCAGAGGAAAGAAAAGTAGTCTCAGACATCTAATGTGTCTATTATTTCTCTAATATCTATCTAATGTGTGTCTGTCTGTCTATCTATCTATCTAATATTTGTCTATCTATACCTATCTATCTATCTATCTATCTATCTATCTATCTATCTAATATTTGTCTATCTATACCTATCTATATCTATCTATCTATCTATCTATCTATCTATCTATCTCCTATCTATCTATCTATCTATCTATCTATCTATCTATCTATCTATCTATCTCCTATCTATCTATCTCCTATCTATCTATCTATATCTATCTATCTATCTATCTAGGGGCACTGTGTAATGGGTACAGTGCTCTGCTGGAAGGGTGTCCTGAAAACTTTGGCTTGGCTGCAATGACTTTAGAGTCAAGACAAAATTGTTACTTATGGTCACAAATCCGTCTATGCCGTAATGAGTAATGGGAGCGGCACATCCAGGAGTACTTGGCACCACGAGAAGCACTTATAAGGGTGGAGCTTTGGTATTAGCATCTGGATTCGGCAACTTGCAACATGGCACTTTGGAGAAAAGCAACTTCTCCAACCACTGACTAGAAACAATGTGGCTTGCAGGACTTGTAGAAAATGACCCCTTCAGCAGGGACAGGCTGGTTCCCTCAGAAGGTAGTGAAACCTCTGTTCTGCACATTGGAGATCCATAATTATGACCAGCAGGTAATATCCATAGTAAACACTAGCAGAAGGACAGTTGCTGGATGGACCAGAAGAGACTCCATAAGGTCCTTCTAGGTGTCTGTAGAGACATGGTGACTGCATCCCACAGTTGCTGGAGGTTGCAGGGGGTGGATCCATAGTCTGAAAAAGTAAAAGCCATGCTGTAACCCAAAGAGACCTCTCTCAAATTTGTCATTCAACAGAACATGTACAATAAATAAACACATATGTGGTATAATTCTAAAGGTAGATTCTTAAATACATGTTCAGAATTGTATTTTTTAACAAATCTTCACCATTTCCCACTAATAGTTACCTCCCTATCAACACTACTCCTTCCAGTGTGCAACACCTGCATTGCCCACTCAGCCAATCAGCAGTTGAGATTAGACACTGCTTTGACTGCTGATTGGCTGAGCAGGCAGTGCAGGCACTATGCATTGGGACCGGCTCTAAGAGAATGGCAGCTGTAGCAGGAGAGAGAAAGGTAAGTATATGTATGGGTTTTTATGTTTTTAAGCAGGTTAAGCAGATTTAGTTTTTTAAGTGTCACAGTCATTTTTTTTTCCAGAAATCAATAGTCCAGGCGATTTTAAGAAACTTTGTAATTGGGTTTGTTTGGCTGATATGGCATTATCTGCATTCAAAAAGCCTTTCCCCATGTCCCCCTTCCCTCCTCTCTCTCATTCACTGCTCTTTATCAGGAAATCAGTTGAGCCCTGTCTGTTCTATGCAGAGGGGAGGGGGAGGAGAGAGATTAGTCGGCAGCAGAGAGCAGAGAACAAAGGATTACATAGTGGGAGCTTCGTGAAAGCCGGTATTCAGAGGTCAGAGACGTCAGTGCTGACTTCAGAGGAGATAGCCTGGTGATGTAGCTGTAAATTAACCCTTTGTTGTCCTGTTTTGGTGTCTCATCTCCCTCCACTCCTCCCCTCTCCATAGAGAACAATGAAGACAGGGCGGAGCTTCAAACTGCTTTTTCATGATAAAAATGCATTTTTTCGGCTAATAAACCCAATTACAAAGTTTTTTTTACAATTGCCTGTACTATTGATTTAAAAAATAATAATAATAATAATAATAATAATAAATAAATGACAGTGACACTTTAAGTCAAAAAGCACCTTTAAAAGAATTGGGTGCAGCAATCAATGGTTTGCTGTGGGTCCAGTTTCCCTTACTACCAGTTGTTGTTGCAGAAAGCAGTTGTATACATAATTCACAGATGTCCCGGGTCTATGACATAAGACAGAATTCATGGTTGGGGGACGCACTTTAAGAAGTTCACACATATACACTGGGATTTTTCACAGGAGACAAATCCCTTTAAATATTAGGTTAAATGCCCATGAAAGCTGAGATCTCTATTATTTCCAGACTTGCGTACTATTGGGATTGTTCCGATGACGGATGTATTAGTGCTCATTGTGGTTCTGCATACACATTAATATTTCATAGACAAATAAGCAGCAAAAACAAATATAAGTTTTCTTCCCTGTCTACAAGTGAATATCTCAGCCCCGAGTGCCTCAATAAAAACACAAAAGACAACACAGGGGAATAAAAAAATTTTAGTTTTGTGAAACCTCAGCTTGTTCTGCGTCCTCTGGGCACATGAAAAATACATGTAACAAGTTTGTTTTTTAAAACACGGATGATGTTCTCCACACAGCGCGAATCAGAAAATTTTCCATCAAAGTTTGTTGTGTTATTGTGTTTGTTACACATAGGAATATCCCTACAGATATATAGAGACAGAAAAGATCCCAGAATGTTCCTTTATCAATGTACTCTACACCCAGGGCCGGCGTCAGCACGTGGCGTACTCGGGCAAGTGCCGGGGCCCACAGCCTCTCAAGGGGCCCCCCGGCACTTGCCCGAGCAATGAGCCACTGGATATAGCCAGCAATGGGGCCCGCCGCATCCCCCGTACTCACTGTCGTGCCGACAGTGAGTACGGGGGATGCGGCGGGCCGCGTTGCTGGCGACATCCGGGGGGTGTGGCGTTGCTGGGCGGATGCGACGTCCTCAATGACGTCCTGGGCTGGGCCTTCCTCCGCAGCGCTTCAGGACGTGATCCCCTCAGCAGGCGCAGAGCGATGACGTCATCGCGCCTGCTAGCGGATCCGTCCCTGCTAGCAGAAGGGAGAAGCCAGGAAGAAGAGGACCGTCCCTTGGATTAGGTGAGTATGATTTTTTGTTTTGTGTTAAGGCAGAGCAGGGGGCATCTACTATGGGGCAGGGGCCATCTACTATGGGACAGGGTAGGGGTCATCTACTATGGGACAGGGTAGGGGTCATCTACTATGGGACAGGGCAGGGGTCATCTACTATGGGACAGGGCAGGGGTCATTTACTATGGGACAGGGCAGGGGAAATCTACTATGGGACAGGGTAGGGGTCATCTACTATGGGACAGGGCAGGGGTCATTTACTATGGGACAGGGCAGGGGTCATCTACTATGGGACAGGGTAGGGGTCATCTACTATGGGACAGGGCAGGGGTCATCTACTATGGGACAGGGCAGGGGTCATTTACTATGGGACAGGGCAGGGGAAATCTACTATGGGACAGGGCAGGGGACATCTACTATGGGACAGGGCAGGGGACATCTACTATGGGACAGGGTAGGGGTCATTTACTATGGGGCAGAGCAGGGGGCATTACTATGGGGACAGAGGGCATTATTACTATATGGGGGCACAGCATGGGGACACAAACCTTCTTACTTTACTGCACATGACACCAAGCAGCGGAGTTACTAATGTATAGGAGCCTATGGGCGGGGAAAAGGGAAGGAAGTTGCTGGAAATGTGCGGAGCCTAAGATGTTTGTCTCACAGGTTCTGAAGAGAAGAATTGTAGCTGGAAGAAATCATCATGGTGGTCTGGGCCGGATGGCGAGGAAACAGAGAGCGATCGCATCAGATCAAAGAAGACGTCACCTGTGAGTTACCGAATTATGTTTGTTGTTTTTTTTGTTATTTTGTCAAACTTTATTTGGTAGGTGTGCCCCGAGGTGAAAAAGGTAATCAGCAGTGTAGTATATACTTTTTATCCTTCTGTATGAGTGTGTATATATCTCTCCATTCTGTGTAGGTATACAGCAGTGTATTATATACTTATTATCCTCCTACTGTATGAGTGTGTGTATATATGTGCTCGAGAGATAGATATATACACACTCAAACAGGAGGGGGGGTAATAAGTATATAACACAGCTGATCCACTACACAGAATCAAGAGCTAGAGACCCTCTAACAATGATGCCATATAATTTGCTATTCAAAGGGGCCCGCCGAGGCTCTCTCGACCAAGGGCCCACAAAAACCTGGAGCCGGCCCTGTCTACACCTTTTACTTTTACTTTTTAAATGAAATGTTTTCCGAGTTTTTTTTCTTTGAAATTTAAAAAGGTAAAAAAATAAAATAAATAAATAATAATAATAATTAAAAAAACACCTCGTTTAATGTTATTAGGGCTAAAACCCCTAATTATGCAGACAGAACCTTTATTTTATAACCTGTAAAGCCTTTTACTACAGGGTCACTCAGTTTTACACCTAAGATTTTCCACTGAAAAAAAAAATGGCAGCACCTCTATGTCTCTCTTCACACTGCAGGTTACATGCTGCATGCGGCTCAAGACAAAAAAAAAATAGACAAAAAATTACAGAAAGTGCAACAGCAACCTACAGGTGCAAGTGCTTACCGTATATACTCCCCCCGGAGTGCACATAATAAAAACCTGCTCTATAGATTTAAAAAAATGAGGATCAATCAGACTGTACCATGTCACCATGTTAAGGTGTCTTCAGAGACATGGTCCCTACTCTAGCATTTTCACACTAGCAATCGCTTAACAAGCCTACAACTGGGCAGATAGGATCAAGATCTCTATTTATAACACTTGCAAGACATGGGTGGAGTCAAGGTCAAGTGGAGTCCTGCAAGCCAACAGGAGGTAGCCACACCTTGTCGAGCATCACATTGGAGAGGTTTCCAGTCACCACTATATCGTACAGGTGTTGTACCACTATGGTGGGTAGTGCAGGTATTTCTAGACTCCTAATATATTTGTAATTTTATTATCCAGAAATGACTCTTTACCATTGAAAAACAGCTCTGAAGTCTTGAGCTATTGGGTGTCTTACTTTTCTGCAATGTGGATGCCTGTAGTCATGGGAAATCAGATGACCACTTAAAGGGATTGTGTCATTATGAAAGTAGATCTACACTGATGCATTATGTGACTTTAAACATATTTTCAATGTACTGGCATCATTGGCCGCAGGACTATCCGTTTAAGTCACTAAGTAGCTGAGCGGGATTTTGGCGGCTGCGAGGGACACCGAAGACTGTAGAAGCAGAACATTGGGAGGGCGCTCACAGGTAAGTAACTATAAGCTAAATGCCTGCAATCGTTTAGCTGTTTTATTGTGGTTAAGTGTTCTCAGGGTTTCCTCCGCACTTTGTGTAAAAAAAAAAAAAAAAAAAAGAGTTGGTCTCCATAAACTTACATTATGAGCTTGACTCTTTTTTTTTTTTTTTTTTTTAACACAGAGCGGAAGTGGACATTCTCCGCACTTGTTCTCCCGATTGATACCGGTCTGAACACTAAGACCCAGAAAGATCACATTTTTTAACGTCTCTATAACAATCTGTCATAGAGATGACAGTGACACTTTAAAAGGGAATCTTTCACTAGTTTTATACTGCCTTAAATGAGGCAGCATAAACTAGTGACAGATCGGTGCATTACTTACATTATTCTGTTCAGTCATTCTCCTAATATGCAGGAGAATAGGATTCTTGCCACACCCCTCCCCCCGCCCTCCTGCTGCTGATTGACAGTTAACTCTTTATACACAGCATGAATAGATAACTGCCAATCAGCAGCTGGTCGGCGGAGTTTTCTGCTTCTCATGAATAACCAGGACTACTGGGCTCATGCACACAATGGAGAGGATGACTTATTATCCATGTTATCTCTGGATCAGCTGCACAGAACCATGTAAGTGATGCATCATTCTGTTTAGCTTCTCTGTCACTAGTTCATGCTACCCTGAGATAGGACACCATAAACCTACTGACAGAGTCTCTTTAGGGTACAAACCCACACACCGTATACGCAGCAAATACGCAACAAATACGCAGCAGATTTGATGGTGCAGATTTAATGCTGTGTTCAGTTATCTAGATCTAATCTGCTGCGTATTTGCTGCGTATCGCAGCAGTAAATACGCTGCTTATACGGTGTGTGGGTTTATACCCTTAAGGTTCGGTTCTGATTAACCCGAATTTTACGTTAAAGTTCAGCGATCCTGGCTCGAAATTTTTCAAGTTTTCTCAAAATTACAACCCCACCGACACCAAACAATAAGAAATCAAAATCCTTGCATATGACATCACAACACACTCCGGGTAGGAATAATAATAACAATTCTGATAAAATTTTCATGTCTGTTGATAAAATAAAAATGTCCTAGTTTTTCCAGAGAACAAACCACATAATGCCGCTCCAGCTTTCTTCCGCCATGGCAGCTTTGAATTTTCATTTCCTGATTGTATAAAATATAAAAGAGAATTGAATTTTCCCACAAAAATAAGAAGCACAACGCGAGGCCGTTCACAGACTTGACATGAATCACTGGGGACATTTCCAACTAGAAAATGTCACATGTAATACACGTGTCAGTCATTTCCCGCCGTTCGCCGTGACTTCTGCATGCAGGCTGAGAAAACCGGAGTAATCAGCAGTCAGGAAGAGATTTCCATTTTTATGATGCATTGTCCTCTCCCGGAGTGCGTCGTATCCTATATGTGACTCCTTATCCCGAATAATCTATAACGTGTGGGCTCGTAATAGTAATGGCAGCTTCATGTATAGTTGATAAGGAGGCAACGTTAAAAAAATGACTTTTTATTCTACGTATAGATTTACCTGAGGTCTGGACGTGTAGCAGTGCTGAGATTGTTGGAAGAAGCAGTAGAGCAGAGAAGTAAGGCTTTTGGGTCTTTGTTTCTAAGTGGTAATGTGAGATGAGCAAACCGAACTTCATGAACCAAGATTTGGTACGAACTTTTTAATAAGTTCGGTTCATGGTTCAGGCAACTATGGCTACGACCAGGGCACGTAGGTTCTGTTAACAAGCCTAAGGGCTCGTGCACAGAACTTACCCAGTGTGGGCTTCCATACTTCTAGTGGTGGGAGCAACTACACGCCAATAAGGTGAGAAAACAATGATAGGTGTAACCCCCACAAACCAAATAAGTAGATACGGTATTACCAACTGAACGTGATATTAACCTGATCACTAGAGGTCTGACCACCGGGACACCCACCAATCATGTAAACAGGGGCATTCAGCTTGGCTGCCCAAGGTTTGCTGGGGGTCCCAACAGTCAGATCCCCAACGGTCAGCTTGTTATCCCCAATCCTATAGGAAAGCAAGCTCAGATGGGAATGTGCCCCCAGTAGGTAGTTAACCCCTACCTTCATTAAGTAGATGCCTTCAGAAAGTTAACCACACCTCCAATTAGGTAGATGATCTCTGTCACCCCTCAGGTTGTTCTTAGTAGGTAGTTAACCCCTCCCCCCCTCTTTATTAGGTAGATGCCCCCTGCCCACAAACCTGCAGTTAATCCTCTCCCTCCCGAATGCACCAAGTACTGTAGTGAACCCCCTCCCATCAGGATGTCCCTAGTGCTGTACTTAGCCTCCTCCCCTCAGGATACCCCTAAGGCTGTAGTTAACTGTAGTTAAAGGAGAAGTTTGACCTCAGGACTTTTTTTTAATGGTAGGGCACCTCTCACCATACCCACAATCCACCATGTGACCGGCCCGGGAACCCCACCAGGCTCCGGGATCTCCTGTGCAGCGATGCCACGACCCAGCTGATGGACTGGCCACTTAGCCAGTCAAGTACTTCAATTACTAATTGGCTGAGCAGGCTGTTCATAAGCCAGGAAGGGTTATGCCCACAAGTTGTGATGAAAATGCCTTCCAGTTGGGGTCCCGGGGCTGGTCAGATGGTGGACTGTGGACACAGGGAGAGGTAAGTTAGGACCAGGAAGTGATGTATTCTTCCCAATCTGACACAGCACTCTCTGCTGCCACTTCTGTCCATGTCAGGAACTGTTAAGAGCAGAAGCAGATCCCCATATAAATCCTCTCCTGCTCTGGACAGTTCCTGCCATGGACAGAGGTGGCAGCAGAGAGCACTGCACCAGACTGGAAAGAATACAGTACTTCCTGCAGGACAAATCCGTATAACTTTCTGGCACTACTCTAGTTGTTTTGGAAAAAAAAAAAAAATTCTGCTGGAATACCCCTTTAAAACCTTCTGCTAGAGCTATAATATGGCATATCTGCATCGTCATTAAGAAAACACATAAAAAAATTATTTGAAATGCAGAAAAGCAACGTTATAATCATCAAATTAACACATATGAAATGCATCTAAAGGATCAGAATACCTCGGAGTGCTGTGTGTTTGTGTAGCATGAATTCATGGTTTTTAACTTTTTTTTTGTAGTTTCTTCTTTGTAGATAGCACAGTCAAATCACACACTAATAAAAAAAAATATATATATATAAAAAAAAAAAAAAAAAGCCTGAGATAAGCACATTGTTACCAGACGCTCCGAATCAATAAGGAACATAAAACCCTCCAAGGACTCAGTTATCATTTTCCTCGAAGTTAGAGGCAGAGAGGAGACGATGGGTCAATCTATAAAAGAAAAATATTGGATACACAGCATATATAAACCTCCCATCTTAAAACAAACACAGACATTGATGTGAAGGAATATCGGTTTTGTTCCATCACGATCAGCAATCACCCTGATCTACATCTCTTCTCGGGAAACTTTTCTGGGTCCAACTTGGCTTCCAGGGTTTTCTTAGTTTGAAGTGAACAGATCATTCTGATATTTAGTATCCTGTTAGTGATTTCTTCAAGGCCTTGTCTTTTATAAGCCGAAGAAGTAAACAGCTACAAACCTTCTGCAATATGCAAACAGTCGACTGAATTCACTACACATTATGTAATACCCTATTTCACCTGTGGTGGCACTGCAAGACAACTGAGCACTTCCTGCTGAGTTCTCTCAGCGATTATGGTTGATTAAAGGGGTACTCTGCCGAAATGTCTTATATACAGATATACAGATTTGTTATTTACTTCTATTAAAAAATCTCCAGTACTTATCAGCTGCTGTACATCCTGCAGAAAGCGGTGTTTTCTTTTCAGTCTGACACAGTGCTTTCTGCTTCCAGGAACTGTCCAAATCCCCATAGAAAACCTCTCCTGCTCTAGACAGTTCCTGAAAAAGAACAGAGGTGGCAGCAGAGAGCACTTTGTCAGACTGGAAAAATACACAACTTCCTGTAGGACATACAACAGCTGATAAGTACTGGAATATTTAGATATTTAAATAGAAGTGAATTATGTATCTGTATAACTTTCTGACGCTAGTTAATTTGATAGCAAAAAAAAATGTTGCTGGAGTACCCCTTTAAAGGTTTCAGCAGCAAGACATCTATGGTCATATTCCCACTTAGTATTTCAGACTGTTGTTTCACCTGTAAGACCACTGTATAATGGCCATTTTATGGGTGAATATGGCCCCAAAAAATTTCTATATACTATGTATATAGTATAGCTACTGTTTATTCATACAAGCATTACTCTTCTGGCCTTTTTGGGCCATTTTTTGTCTGGTTTGGGGGCTATAAATGGTTTACAGTAAGTCCCAACTGAAAATAGCCATTTCTAGCTTTTGGCTAAAAATACAGCTGATCCTTCTCATAAAAAGAATAATAAGAATTCTCTCTTTGAGTGTTGTAAGTTTGCCTGTTTTGAAAGAGTCCAAGGGGTGGAGCTTATACGTTTGTTCAATAAAGGCTTAGACCAATTGAATATATGGTTGCTGAGCAGTAGAAATTAGGTCTAGGGGCAGGCCAATCAACTTTTAGGATTTTCAGGAAGATATAATATTTAATATGGGCTACCATTGTGATTAAGATATATGTGAGCTTTAGGACCAGTGGCGTATCAGGAAAAGATGGGACCCTATTTGGGTGCCAGGGTTTGCCGCCATGGATAGAACCTGGTCTTTGTTTCCCCAGTTAAATGACTCTTGGCAAGTGATGAGTAAACTTACCGATTGTTCTGGTTTGTCAGAACCCAAACGCTCAGCATGTGACTCCCGGTGACTGGAGAAGTTGGATGCAGTCCTAAGGCTGATAGGGTCATAGGCTATAGGGCTGCATCCAACTTCTCACTTGGTAGCACTCAGCAGTGAGCTTTATTCCCAGGCTGGCCACCACATTTGACAGATGGCAGGAGACGGGCATAACAGACTATAATGAAGTGGTGGTTGGGAAGTGGAGCCCACACAGGTGTGGTAAAAATTTTGGAGGCCATGTAAAAAGTTTGCGCACATGACATAAATGCTTTAATGGGGTTATCCAGACTTTAAAAAACAGCAGAAACAGCACCACCCCTGCCATAAGGTTGTATGTGGTATTATAATTAAGGCTCCGTTCACACACAGTACAATTGGCGGAATTCTCCGCCACAGAATCCCGCCAGCCTCCGTGTCATAATGACAGTCTGTGGGAGGCTTGTGCGCCTTCTCTCTCCGCGCCCTGTTTCACGTGATCAGTCGAACTTATCCATAGAGCTCCGTTATAAGTTAGACTAATCACGTGACACAGAGCCAGAAAGGGATTGCGCTTAGCGTGGTCTTCTCCCAGTTCTATCTCCCGATCGGTATTGGTGTGAACACTCAGACCCGGACCAATTAAAACTTTTGACATGTCAAAAGTTTAATGAAAAGACAGTGACACTTTAAGCTCCATTCCCTTCAATGACATCGAGCTGCAGTACCCTACTAAACCTGAGGACAAGAGAGGTGCTGTTTCCGGAAGAAAGCGGCCATGTTTTTTTAAACCTGGATGAACCCTTTTTAATGGTGCAGCACACCACAAACATTAGTTAGGTCCGTACTTTACTTCTATGGGTGATGGAAACTTTAGGGGCTTTAAATTTGGGAAAGTTTAATAAAATACGGGAAAGTAAGCCGATTGAACACAATTGCTATCATTTTGATGTAAATTAGATATTGTGTGAAAATTACACAGGGAAAGTAGCAATCTTCCCTCGCTTTTGATTTTTGCTTTACGGCTGCGTTCTGCTACACGGAAAACACGCATATCAATTGTTCAGAGGTTCGCTCATACTTTAAAATAGACTAAGCACAGCTCCCAGTTGTTTCCATTTCGCTCATGGTACTTGTTGAATGCAGCCCTATACTTAACAACAAAGCCTTCCACTGCATGGTCGTATAAGAAACTGGAGTCCATCGACACAATGTATGTATGTATACTTAAGAGTACAGCCCATTTTTTTAACTGTTCCTGCCCTGCAGGCGCCTTCCCACATTTATCAGTACTGGCTCACTAGTACACAGTGGCAGAGCGGAGGCTGCACAATTGATGGTGATGCAGCAAGTTGATAGCACAACACAGTAGTTAGCCTCCCAACCCTCACTCCACACACATACACAATAGTTTCCATCCCTTTTTTGTGCACCCCACAAGGTAGTTAGCCACCACACAGTAGTTAGCCGTCTTTGTGCACCTTACAAGGCAATTAGTCTCCCACAGAGGTAGTCAGCCTCCCCACACAGTAGTTTAGCTTCTTTGTGTTCCACGTGTAGTATTATACTGTCTTTGAGCCCCCCAGTAGTTAGCCTTCTTTCGGCACCCCAGAAGGCAATTAGCCCTCACACAGTAGTTAGATTTTTTTTGCACCCCTCAAGGTAGGTAGTCTCCCCACACAGTTGTTTAGCTCCTTTGTGTTGCACATATGGTATTTAACTGTGCCCCCCCCCACACACAGTAGTTAGCCTTCTTTGTGCACCCCATGAGGCAGTTAGCCCCCACACAGTAGTTAACACCCTAACTCCCAGACAGTAAATATCTCTCTTTTCTTAACATCCTATGTGTAGAATGATAACAACAAAGTTTATGATGCAGTTATAACTTGTTCTGTATTCTCTTCCAGACAACTTCTTTGGCTGCACAACACAATTCTCCATGCACCATGTGCTGTGTTTTTATGTTGTCGCTGGATAAAGCTCCCTAATGGCCCTCGTAAAAGCACGTACTGGCAGTCATTAAGAGGGCCAAGTTACGAGGTGGGGTCTCGGAATAATTTCTTTGGCTGGCCCAAGTAACCTCAGTTGGACTAAATAAATGGACTAAATAAATGGAGCTCTGACACACATTACAGCGGTGTTCTCCTTTGGCTGCTCTTTTGGCCGAAAATTTACTGTACGATTGTCTCACATCTCTGGGCATATATCATGACTACGACCAATGGTGTAAGTAGTCTACAGTCTGATGGGTAGACAACCTTCAAAAGTCAATGGCATCCCCAAGAACGATTTTTGCCACCTACTTAATTTTTATTATGTTTTGTTCCGAGACTCATTACTCCACCATATTGTAGCAAATATTTCCTGATTGCTTTACATTTCCATTTCATGTATATTTGTATTTAAAGTGAATTAAATTAAGGTTATTATTTATTACATGGAGTTGGTGGTACAATTGCTTCGATAAATTAAAAGAACATGGCACGCATCCTACATCGTTTTATTACCTTGTAAGTAAGTATTTACTCCCGGGACGTATGATGACAGTTTAATGACAGTTCTAGAGCACTACGTTGCCAGCCTTTAACTACATATCATTAAACATGAGCCAAAAGCTTGCTTTTACTTTCCGATGTTTTATCTGCCACAGATTATGTTTAATTTGTTCTAAGAGACAACACTGGCATATGGGATGGCAAAGCAAACAGAACTCCACATTCGCACTTCAAGTTAATGTCACAATTTAATATGTACATGGTGAAATATGTATTACAATAAGCCCGGGGAGGAATTATATGACAGCGACGCAATGCATCATCACAATGACAGGCTGACAACCAACTGGTTCCAGTCTGGGTCCTTGTTTATTACGTTGTGGTTGTAGGGGTGCGGTGGGGGCAGCTGGTAGAGTATATGCTCCAAGGCCGGGTCGAAGCAACGTTCTAGTGCTAGGTACGTAATATCTATCTTGGTCTCGTATACACATACTATAAATAATAATATTTATTTGTATAGCACCAACAGATTCCACAGCGCTTACTACTATCTAAGGCATCTAAGGCAATACCGTCATATCTTGTCTAGAAGTTTAATAACATTCCACAAATTGCATATATGTGAAGGTAAAATGTAAATCCTAAAGTTTGTTGAGTAGTTATTAACAAACAGGAGAAAAGTGGCTAAACCCAAACCCTCTGCATTTAACTCCGGTATTAGGAGAAGTTGGATGCCGCCCTAGGGCATCCTGGAAAACATGGTTACAGCCATAGGCTGTATCCATGTTTTCCTGGTAGCCCTAGGGCTTAAAGGGATATTACAAGAAAAGTTAAATTGTCCCCTACCCACAGGATAGAGGGCAAGTAAGAGATCGGGGGGGGGGGGGTCTGAACTCCCTACCCCCGGCGATCTCCGTACCGGCCTCTGCCTTCTGTGTTATGAATAGAGCTGTCGGTATGGCACATGACCCGCGGCTCTATTCATTCCTATGGAGGTGTCAGAAAGAGCTGAGTAAGCCAGAAGAGCGCTCACTCGGCTCTCTCCAGCACCTCCATAGGAATAAATAGAGTTGCCGGAAAGAGCAGAGTAGGCTGAAAGAGTGCCGTACCCGCGGTTCTATTATTAACACAGAGGCCGCGGACCAATATGAAGATCGCCGGTGGGTTCGGAGGTCAGACCCCCCATGATCTCTTACTTGTCCCCTAGCCTGTGGATAGGGGACACGTTAAATGTTCTTGGAATACCCCTTTAAAGAAAATAATACTGTCTTAAAGAAAATAATAGTTACACTCACCCACCCTGATCCCCTGCCACTGAAGTTCACAAAGTCCCCAGTCTTTGCTGCTCAGAGTTCCTGCTTTCCTTTATGACATGCTAGGGTAAGGGTCCTATTCCACCGGACGAGCAGGACCTGATCAACGACATAAACGAGCGCCGATCTGCTAGATCGGCGCTCGTTTACTGGGCCTATTCAATGGCCCCGATGATGGTGAAACAAGGGCTGCAGGGACATCGTTACCGATGTCCTTGCAGCCCTTGCTTCATACATTACCTGTCTGGGCGCAGGTCTTCTTCTCCTTGTCCCGCGAGCCACAGCAGCTTCGGAGCGGGGCTGTCTGAACCGACAGACCGCTCAGCCAATCACGGCCAGTGATTGGCTGAGCGGTCTGTCAGATCAGACAGCCCCGCTCCGAAGCCAATGCTGCCACGCGGGACCGAGAGAAGAACACCTGTGCCCGGATAGGTAATGTAAGGTTCTGCTGAAATCGTCGGTCGCCACCACGCACCGCTATTTAACCGTAGCAATGCGCTGGTGGTGAACAACAATTTTAGGTCTGAACCTAAATGAACGATCAGCTGATGACATGATCATCGGCTGATCGTTCTCTCTATTCCACGGAGTGAAAAACGGGCAAATAGGGCCGATTCAGCCAATTATCGCTCCTGTGGAATAGGCCCCTAAGTGCACATTTTTGCATGTCAAAGAGTAAAGCAGGAATTGTTGATAAACAGAAACTGAAGACAGTGGGGGCAGGTGAGTACAATTTTTTTTCTATTTTAAGCCTAGCTTGCAATTTTTTCTTTTTAGATAGCTATTACTTAGTAGACAGTCCAAAAAAATTTATGGATTTTTTTTTCTATGTCCAAGAAATAAAAAGGTTGCGCCAATGATTATTTTGTACACTGGTGGAGCTTGTACAGCTCATTGTCATTGTAATTGTCATCATTTTACAGTTCCCCGTGAAATCTGCCAATGTGCTCATATCAGTATTCTGGCCCTTGGACGTTTATCACTTGTAATCTTGATGATTTATTATGGTTTTCCAATTTGTCTATAAAAAAAAAATATAACCTGTCCATGATTTTGTGAGAAGTTATTCAAGAACCAATAATGAGATTGGCAGCCCTGCCTGTTACAGATCTGGCATTGGGGTCCTGGAGCAAATGTCTGGCCATGGTACCAGCAAAGTGGTTTTATAGAAGCAAAGAGCGGGCAGCTGGGTTTGACAGCTTCCCAGCCAAAATTTTCTGAGTGTATGAAGATCATGATGGTAGCAAAGGGCAAGGCTCCTTTTGTTTCCCTTGTCAATCTTAGGAAAGTAATTGTCAGACTCGGGGACTGACATGTACAGCATGGGGTCTAAGCAAGGCCCTCAGGGCTGTCCTGCGTTACATTGCCTGTTAAGTCATACTCTACGTTTGCTTTAACAAATATCTGTGCAAAATATTATACATACACACAATGTACAGGCACATATTTTTTTGTCCTACAAGTCCTCTAGTGCAGTGTTTTGCACTTTATCTGCATTAGCATGGCAGGTCTGAGGGCATTCACAAGTTGTCACCCCCCCCCCCCAACTTTCATGGAGACCCATTAGTATTGGAGGCCATGTCATCCAGAAACCGACGGGTAAGTACTACACTACACTCTTTTCATGTCATGGTCACAATCTGACCGCAGCATGTAAAGGGTTAACCTACTGTCCCTAGTAGATACAGGGGTTTGAGTTCGTCTGTCACGCTGACGGCTTAGCTCCCACGATCCCCGCGCTGCCTTTTTCTATGCCCGCTATAAAAAAGAAGCATTAAGAGGCTAAAATATTAGGTAATAGCTCAATAAAAGGGAACACTATTGTGTTTTTATGGAATATTCCACATTCTTATAAACAAACTATGATTCCCAAATGAAGCCTGAAATATTTACAACGATAAAACAAGGGCTCAAATAGTCACATAGATATTAGGGGTAGTGCGGTGTTCAACATTTATTCACTAAAAGTTATACAACTTTGTAATGTGTGCTACTTAAGTGAATAGACCCCTTCCTCGTGTCCCCCCACCCCCGGAAGTGTGGTGAATTATACTCACGCAATCACTGTCGACCCCAGCCACCATCTTGGGTGGAAAACTTCACCACACTTCCAGGGTGGAGGGAACATGGGGAAGGCGGCCATTCACATAAGTAATACACATTACAAAGTTGTATAACTTTGTAATGTGTGTTATTTAGTGAATAAATGTTGAACGCCGCACTACCCCTTTAAAGAGAAAAATATTGGCTGATAGTATATTTGGAGGACGAAGCAAAAAAAATAAAAAATCCTTGTCCCTTAAAGGGAATCTGCCCACACCTGGTGCCGACCTAAGGTGCTGCTTGTGTGCATTAGGTGACAGTTTACAAATTAACAGGGTATCTTTGCCTTAGCTCTCAGAGGAAGGGAATGCTGCACAATTTCATTTCTTCCACTGTAATCAAGTGTGAAAGAGGAGTCATGGTTAAGCACTCGCGCCACACTGGCACACCCAGCCGATCCTTCCTCCTCCCCTTTCTCCATAAATATTCTGCGCCAAACAGCCTACTGCATGGTTGCACCAACCTCCATGTTCGCGCATGCACTGATGCTGTCGGGCCGTGCATGCCGCCCTCACAGTTTGCCACTGATATAACAGACCGCACGCCTCTTCTTTTCGTTGTTCGCACAGGCGCCATAGACCAGGTGGTTGCGGTGCACACACGCTGAGGGGCTAAAGCCAATGCCCACAGTCAGGACACTCAGTGCACGGCCTGTGAAATCAGTTACAAACTGAGGTGGAGGTGGAGGCTGGCTCAAACATACAGAGGGCCGTCCGGTGCAGAATATTCATGGGGAGGAGGAAGGAGTGGTTAGGCGTGCCAAAGTGAGGCAGGAGCCCTTCACCATGACTCCTCTTTGACACTTGATTACAGTGAAATATATGAAGTTGTGCAGCATCCTCTCCCTAGAGAACTAAGGCAAAGGTACCCTGCTAACACATAAACTGTCACTTAAAGGAAAAGTCCGGCGGGGGATAATATTACCCGCATGGTTTGGGGGGAACTTAATTAAATAAAGTCTGGTGATTACATATGTCCCCACAGCGCTGAAGCTCTAAGGATATATGTAGAGGCGCAATGCCTCTACATAAATTCTGTGCGAACCGCCGGACCTTGTCCATGCGAACAAAGTAAAAACCTATGCCAGCTCAGAGCTGGCATAGGTTTCACTGACATTTTTTTAACACAAAAATTATAATTGTGGTGCACATGGAGGCCGCGCCCCCCATTACGCCCCCTCCCCGCCTCTCTGGTGCAAGTGGCGTATAAATTATAGGATAAATTATTAACAAAATAAGCATTCGCAAATAAATTTATGTGCAAGTGGGTTCTCTGCCAAAAAAAGACCTGTGCACCACTTGATACGTGTCATCTTCTCCAAACTGACTAGCTGTGCGGGGCATCCGTTATCTGGGTCGTGTCATAGCTGCAGGGGAGCTAGGAAGACTGCCGGCTGGCGTCCTGGAGCAGGACAGGTAAATAATTCCCCACCGGATTTGAATACCAGAGGCTGAAGAAGTTGGATGCAGCGCTAGGGAGTCCTGGATAACATTGACATCCTATGGACTATGGCTGTAAGCTTGTTTTCCAAGACTCCCTAGGGCTGCATCCAAGTTCTTCAGCCACCGGTATTCAAATGGTGAACGATCAGGCTTGAGCATGCTCAACTTGCCCTCATCTTTAATACCTATCCCTAAAAAGTTGTTCTTTTCATCACAGCATATGGGGTAACAAGATGAACAATCATAAGAACAGAGTGCCAGATCCTCAAGATCACCAAGTGGTGGCAGATCTTATGCTCATTCACCACAGGATTACCCCTTTAATACCCAAGATATATCCTTTCCATCTAATTCAGTGTTCGTAACAAACGTGACAAGGATAAAAAGGCCATAAAGCAAAAATACAGGGAATGTTTACAGTAAATGAACTTGAACTTGTAACAGAGCCGGAGATAGCATTACCGACTGCTGATATATGGGAGACGACAAGCCGAGCCCGGACCACAATGTGACAAGGGCACTTGCTGTGACAGATACACGGAAGGCCATTATAAATCACAGTAACTTAACATCTCGGAGAGTTTACATCTCTGCAGAGAAGAATGCAAAATACACAGCCATACTTTGTCATAGGACTCATCCCCTGACTACATTAAGCCGCGGCTGGGGTTGTGCTGAAATATGAAGGCATCCGGAACAGTCTATGCATGCAGCAAAATAGAGTCTCTAAGTGTTGCAAGAGATTGGGGGGAAAAAATGGGTCAGATTCTTTTCTTTGAAAACAGCGCCACCCTTGAATGGCCATGTCTGGTACTGCGGTATTCAAATAATTGGAAAAGAAGTGTAATACCAAACAGAGAGGAGCTGTTTCTGCCAGCTTGTCTATGCTGCTCGTAGCCCCAGGTTCAAACTTGTACAAATGATCACAGTTTTACATAATGGCACCCGTACAGGAAACTACATCTCCCAGCATGCATTACACCTCAGAGCCAATTGCCAGGTACCTGCCCCTGTCTTGTAGTATCTGCTTCTGATTTGCCTCGTAAACACAGTATCTCTATCCCTCTCTCTCTTCTATCTATCTATCTATCAATCTATTTATCCATCTCTTATCTATCTATCTATCTATCTATCTATCTCCTATCTATCTGTTTATCTATCTATTCATCTACATAGATGACTTTGGCTAGGTGATCACTGTGGTGGGCGGGGTTAGAGCCTGCCTATCAACAAAAGCGACAGAGATCATGTGACCTCTGTCTCAGAAGGGAGGGGAAGAACAGAGGAGTGGAGACAGAATGGACCAGGCAATGACCATTTCCAGCAGCTTCAGGGTGTGAGACAGGATGTGCTGCAGACAAACGGCCCAATTCATGTCATAGAAACCTATTATAAACAAGCTTAGAATATGGGTGGGGATTGGGCAGGGTTAAATCTTTCTTAACTGGAGTTTCCCTTTAATCCATTCCTATGCTGTGATGTGCAGTAAACATGTAGGTATTGCTTGCCCGTCTTGACTCTATTTTACCGCCTGCTATAATAGCTGAGCCAAGCTTCCAAGTGTTTTCAGTGGTTGAAGAGGAATAAGCGTTGTTCCCCCCATGTCTGATGTCTATAAACAAGATCCCCATACCTATTCATTAACACCTTCTTAGCGGCTAAATTAATTTTTCCCTCGCAATATTAAGAATACATCATCTTTTATCAGGTCAGCCTTGTTAAAGCGTCAGGATTTATATACATTGTTCACTGCGCCGCTTCTCCACCTTGGCGGACGATACCGCATTTCACTCTACACTAAATTAACATCCGTCTTTTGGGAACATGAAACTCTTTAATTCCTAGTTTTGATAAACATTATTCACAGTATTTCATCCCCCTTGTTATTAAAATATTCCGGTTTATGAAATTTAATTATTTCCATTCAGGGGATTTTTACATAGTAATTATAATCCCTTTCATGAATACTAATGACGCGTTTCTGGCCCCCATTATCCTACTGGAAAATACATATATAAAATACGAGGCTTTTGTCTTATTTGCTTGTTCCAAGGAGACACTAAAAAAAAAAGGTTATTGTCATTCAAATTTCAATCTCTAGATAGCAGCTGCCATTTTATCCATTAGCTTCTATACATCGCTATGCTTATCTGTTCCAGGGCTCCGAATCTCCAGCCAGATCCGTTCTGCTGAGCCAATTGTTCATTAAAATCTACCCAGAATTCTTAGGGTCCGGGAACATTTGCATTCTCTTTTCTGTCGGACACCGTCTCTTAGTAACCGCAGTAAAAAAAGGATGTGGAAGTTGTACGACTCGGATAAATTGAATAAAGAATGGGAGAATATTGGTTTTGCGTAAACTAAGAAGTTTTTCAAAGGTGAGTCAAGTTAAAACTATGTTAAAGGGATAATGCAGACTGAGAAAAACATGTCCGCTTTCTTCCAGAAACAGAACCTCTCCTGTTTTCAGTTTGGATGTAACTGGACCTTGGTTTCATTGAAATGATTGGAGCTGAATTGTGATATCGCACACAACCTGAGGACAGGGGTGGCATTGTTTTTATAACAAGGTAGCTCTGTTTTCCAAAGTCTAGATAACCCCTTTAAAGGTTTTTATTCATCTGTCATCCAAACTGTCTGCTCTTCCTGCTGCACTTCCTGTCTGGTAATTGACTTTTTTTATTCCTGTGTACACTCTAGTCAGTGATTCAGCCAACACTATCTTTCAGAATTCTTTAGTTTTACCAGAGCAGATGCATTAAAGGGGTAGTTCACCCCCAAAATAGACCCCTATGTACAAGAATATAACTACTATAATACTGCATCCTATATACAAGAATATAACTACTATAATACTGCTCCTATATACAAGAACATAACTACTATACTACCGCTTTCTATATAGAAGTATATAACTACTGCTTCTATATAGAAGAATATAACTACTATAAAACTGCATCTATATAGAAGAAAATAACTACTTTAATACTGCTCTTATATACAAGAATATAACTACTATAATACTGCTCCTATATACAAGAATATAAGGTGGCCTGAATGAGCGAAATGACATGAATACGTTACTGTAATTTGTATTTTGTGTTGATTTACATATACGTTTATTTTGTCTTCGTTCCTCACCTGTCTCTGTATATAATGCACCTCCCCCTTCCTCTGACGTTGCTCACAGCCGGACGAAGCGCCGAATAGGCGAGAAACAATTGTAGCTGCCAGGAGCACACCTGCGTAACACCTTCCCCCTCCCAGCTCCAGCCTCTGGTGTATGGATCAATAAACCCCTTTCTCTGCAGACCGGTGAGTGAGGATTCCTTTCTCTCAATTATACATAACTACTATAATACTGCTCCTATATACAGGAATATAACTACTATAATACTGCTCCTATATACAAGAATATAACTACTATAATACTGCTCCTATATACAAGAATATAACTACTATAATACTGCCTCCTATATACAAGAATATAACTACTATAATAATGCCTCCTATATACAAGAATATAACTACTATAATACTGCTCCTATATACAAGAACATAACTACTATACTACTGCTTTCTATAAAGAAGTATATAACTACTGCTTCTATATAGAAGAATATAACTACTATAATACTGCATCTATATAGAAGAATATAACTACTTTAATACTGCTCCCTATATACAAGAATATAACTACTATAATACTGCATCTATATAGAAGAATATAACTACTTTAATACTGCTCTTATATACAAGAATATAACTACTATAATGTGGTTCAGGGAAGAAACAGAGTGCTGCACCTCGGTGGTGCTGGCTGGGTTTTGGTGGGGCTTTTTGGGTCTGGTCCTGTGACATTGGGGTTGCAGGGCCGTTCCATGGCCTCCCTTCCCTGCACGTGCACGCTTTGCGGGGTTGGCGGTCGCTGACCGACACGGTGTGGAGTTAGCGTAGGGACCCGTGTGGACCAGAGGACCTGCGCGGTGGTACACGGGGCAATATGGCTTGATCAATTCATATACAGACACTCTGGTGTTGATTTTTAATATAGGCCTAGCGGCATTAGTATCAGCCATAGATGGGATGTGCAGCCGTTCCATTCTCTCCAGTTCGTATTTCACAGTTCTCCCTCTCTGAACAGCTAGCACTCCTTTATAAGACCCACATGACCAAAATTAGCAGGATATGCCTGTGCTCACATGTCTGGACCCTATGTCTTCCCCATTCTGTGAGAGCAGCAATGGAAAGTGTAATACCATATCCATACTTGTGTCGTTTGGGGGCAGCCTTCCCCACCGGTGGTGCTGGCTGGGTTTTGGTGGGGCTTTTTGGGTCTGGTCCTGTGACATTGGGGTTGCAGGGCCGTTCCATGGCCTCCCTTCCCTGCACGTGCACGCTTTGCGGGGTTGGCTGCCACTGACCGACACGGTGTGGAGTTAGCGTAGGGACCCGTGTGGACCAGAGGACCTGTGCGGTGGTACACGGGGCAATATGGCTTGATCAATTCATATACAGACACTCTGGTGTTGATTTTTAATATAGGCCTAGCGGCATTAGTATCAGCCATAGATGGGATGTGCAGCGGTTCCATTCTCTCCAGTTCATAACTACTATAATACTGCTCCTATATACAAGAATATAACTACTATAATACTGCTCCTATATACAAGAATATAACTACTATAATACTGCTCCTATATACAAGAATATAACTACTATAATACAGCTCCTTATGTAGAAGAGTACAACAACTATAATACTGCTCCTATATACAAATATACAAGAATATACCTACTGTAATACAAAAAAGAGAAAAAGAATTCCACACTTACCGAATAGAAAACAGTGGGTTTTATTGCCCAAACACTGAAGGCTTCAGCTGGGAGGGGGAAGATGTTAAGCAGGTGCGCACCTGCTTAACATCTTCCGCCTCCCAGCTGAAGCCTTCGGTGTTTGGGAAATAAAAACCCACTGTTTTCTATTCAGTGAGTGCGGAATTCTTTTTCTCATTTTTGTATTTATGCCTTGCCCGTTCACAGCACCCCGATTTGCTGGGTTTACCTTCACCATCATTGCTGTTCGCTCCCCTATCTTCAGTCTATATTCAGTGATCATATCAGCTGGTGCCGGTTAAACTACTCTCATCCATCATAACTACTATAATACTGCTCCTATATACAAGAATGTAACTACTATAATATTGCCACTATATACAAGAATATAACTACTATAATACTGTCCCTATATACAAGAATATAACTAATGTAATACTGCTCCTATATACAAGAATATAACTACTGTAATACTGCTCCTATATACAAGAATATAACTACTATAATAATGCACCTATATACAAGAATATAACTACTATAATACTGCTCCTATATACAAGAATATAACTACTATAATACTGCTCCTATATACAAGAATATACCTACTATTATACTGCTCCTATATACAAGAATATAACTACTATAATACTGCTCCTATATACAAGAATATAACTACTATAATACTGCTCTTATATACAAGAATATAACTACTATAATACTGCTCCCTATATACAAGAATATAACTATTATAATACTGCTCCTTATATACAAGAATATAACTACTATAATACTGTTCCCTATATACAAGAATATAACTACTATAATACTGCTCTTATATACAAGAATATAACTACTATAATACTGCTCTTATATACAAGAATATAACTACTATAATACTGCTCCTATATACAAGAATATAACTACTATAATACTGCTCTTATATACAAGAATATAACTACTATAATACTGCTCCCTATATACAAGAATATAACTATTATAAAACTGCTCCTTATATACAAGAATATAACTACTATAATACTGCTCTTATATACAAGAATATAACTATTATGTAGAAAAATTATGTAGAATACATAAAGCTCAGCCAGAGCAGGGTCTATAAGGCCTGGGGATCTCTTTCATTAAATATGTAAATACCAATGTTTCTATTTTAATTGCATAATTCATTAGATCTATAAAACTCTAGAAATGTTATAAAATCTGCCCGAGTATAAATGAGGACTTAATAACAGCCTGAAAACCGCTCACATAATCAAATATATTTATATCAGCGCCTTCTGCCATCCGACTACACTTATATGGCACTATAACGCATAGAATTCTCAACCTTAGGCATTAACAGTGACATCTGGGATACACACAACCTGAGGGAGAGTATTAAGTGGAGTGAGTGGCGGTATAACGTCTTTAAAGCTGTATATTCAGTTTTATATATATCGGAGTGCACATAATCATCCAAGGGGTCGACACTACCTATAAGCATTTTTTTTATAAAAAAGTAATAGTTTACCTACTCCAAAAATGATAAACACGTCTTCATGGAAGCATAATCTGCTCCATCTGTTGCGGTATTTTAAGGACTAAGAAAACAGCATTTCATGTGAGGAAGCAAGTGCTCTTTGACTCTCTAGAGGCAGCTTAAAAATAAATATATGAACTGCAACCATATTGTATTACTATTGAGATTCCTGTAAGAGCCGGAAGGAGCTGAGGTTTTTATTGCAATATCTCCAGCAATACGGGGGCTGTTACGAGGTCATTATGTTGTATTATCTTAGAGGGTTATGTTTCTTCAACACCTTCTAGTTAACCTTTGAAAGGATGGGATCTAGACACAGTAGAGATAGTGCTCCGCACACGCCTATTCCGCCATACTATGGCAGTGTTATTAAAGACCGTTGTGGTGACGCTGGGGTATTATTTGGAAGGTACAGTACTGGTGCAGCACTTTTCACGATACCTACAGTACCCTAGGTCCCAATACACACTTGTTTAGGTTGTCCTATTGTCCCCTGTAGTGTGATGGTGCAATTAAATAAGACACAGTGTGCAGGATAACTTAAACAGGAACGCGCGCTCCTCTTAGTAAATCTGGTCGGCCGGGCGCCTGAACCTGCGTCTGGCATACTAAATCTATACCTGCTTCCAGCAGGTGCAGATTTGGATCATGATTTACGCTTGTGTGTAGGCATAAATCATGATAAATGAGGCCACGCCTCCTACCCACCTTGTCACGGCCCCCCAAGCTCCCCCAGTCTGCCCATCGGAGAGCGTGGCATACGGCAGGCGTACGCCAGGGAGAAGGGGGCGAATCTGCACCTTCTCCCTGGCGTATGCCTTGGGCGGACATTTCTTAAATGTCCCCCATGGGCTCTCAGGGTAAACCTGAGGCCTAGGTTAGAGGAGGAAAGCCTAACTTCTGCTTACCTCCTCATACTACCATATTACTCTCCTCTAACCTCATCTAACCCGTTCAGGGACAGGATATCCCCTTTTAGGCCTGAGAGGAGATTGGCAAAACAGAGAACATTCCACTGACTGGGTCTACACATGACCACTGCTACAGCCACGGGCAGATTAACTTTACCATAGGCCCCGGGCTGTTCACTAAGTCTGGGACCCCCCCATCCCACTGTAACCATGGCAACACTAACGTGGTGTTCATAATACAGGATAGATAATGTCATGATGACCTGATTTGTGAAAAATCAAGGTAAAAAAGCAGTGATTCTTTGCAAATCATGGCAGAACTGTAGCCAGGGACAATACACCACTGAAAGTATAAGTCTGTTTGAGTAGCCATGGGCCACCAGGGAGCTTAGGGTCCGGGCTACCGCCCAAAATGGACCTATTATAATCCGCTACTGGCTACAGCTGATCAATTACTGGTGAGTAGAGATGAGCGCAACTGGAGCATGCTCGAGGTCAATCGTTCGGCATTTGATTACCGGTGGCTGAAGAAAACATGGAGACATGGCTTATACCTTATGGTTGTATCCTTGTTTTCCCAGACTCTCTGGGACTTCTTTAGCCACCAGTATTTAAATGCCGAACGATAGAAAACATGCTTGAGTTCTTCTCATCACTACTGGTGAGCTATCCTGTGGATCCCGTGGACAACTCATCAGTAGGTTTAAGCGGACCTGTCAAACTGTTTTGGTTCCGCAACGTCCTCGAAATCCGAATACTCATCATTTGATTCCCCTTAGCAGCAGGAGTTGGATGCTGCCCCAGGGCTGCCAGGAAAACATGGATACAGTATGACAGATCTGCTCACCACTATTCATCAGCACATTTATGTCCCGGAAACTCTCTTTAACCATTCAGGTCAATTCTGGGATGAAAGACCAGATTGGGTGGTTATTACAGTTCTCCCAATGATCAGTCACAATGTTTTATGATCATAGATGAAGTTGGAAAAGACTGGATAGACTATAATACAAACACAACTTATTTTTTATTTTTTTTATCGGTATATTTCTTATATACTGAAATATATGATATTTCTAAAGGTGATGACAATTTTTTTTTGCTTTCTGCTCGAAAGCCGAAAGTATGTGAAGATTGGTGTTATTATGTGAATCCTGTTTTGCAACAACTTGTAAGCATCATCATCAGCGAACGGATGAGAATAACAGAACCAACGCCGATTCATGACCTCCTCAAAATAACAGAGGTGGAAGCTTAACTCCTTAAGGGCAGGATTATTTTTGAGCAAGAGGTTTTTCTATAATTTCAACAACATATTGCAAACGACATAGCTTTTCATTTTATTTCTATTATTTTTTTTGCCACGTGTGAACAGACTCAAATAATGTCCTTATATCTGTTTTATATATATAAAAATATATATATATATATATATTTAAGTTTTTTACCCTTTTAATTTAATAAAACTCTCTAAACTTATTTTTTTTTAACAGTTCCACTGTCCCTCTATGGAACTAGAAGATGCAACCCTGAAGATTGATGGCCTGATAGCATTATTGCCTGTAGTTTGGAGGTAATGCTACAGTACTTCCACCTACGTAAAGGTTTATTGTGGTCGTCCACCCATGTAAAAAATTATTACTGCAAAATATGAAGCACAAATAGTGTGAAAGGCAACAATGAACTCCACTTGATGCCAGAATATTCTTGAAGCAAACGTGAGGTTATCCGTCTGGCAACTTAAAGAAGCACTCCGCAATTATTATTATTTTTTTTTTCCCTTATAAAGTCCTGCAAATTATTAGAGAATAATGTAATGGTTTTTTATGGATAACTTGTGCTTAGCTGGTTTACTTAATATGGCAGACAGGAGTTTCCAGCCATGCTGATTTGTATTTGAAACTCTGAAATGAGTTTCTAATGCTGCTGTAGTGAGAGGGGGCGGAGTTGCGGTGAGGCGCAGGGTATTGGTGGTTTTTCCTGCCGGGTTAGCTGGTACCGTGGTGTGGTAGCTGTATGGGTCTAGGGTCACTTGAGCACTTGTCACGGTAGCCTGGAGTGGTAGTGAACACACCCCTACAAATCTTACAGAAGGCTTAGGTGCTGGTAGCTGAAGTAGAAAGGTGCTTTGCAGTAGAGTGAGAGGAGTTGCCAGAGGGGCCCTGCCCAATGTAGTAATGTGCTCTGCAAGAACAGTTTGAGGTGAACAGAAGGAGTGAAAGAGACTACTCATACTCACAGATGACTTATTAGTCCTTGACCACCTTATGCCCCCCTAGTTGCAAGCCACTCATCCTAGGTGGGTAGTATTAGCCCCCGTCCTTGGTTATCTGGACGAAGCAGACTCCTGGAGTTTCCCATTTGTCCTGCGTTGCGCAGAGGGATATGAAGACGTTCCAAAGCTTTGTCCCACTGGGGTCATTTACTATAGCTTTCAGGTCCTGCACGTTTTACAAAGGTTCCTGGTGTGGGCAAGGTGTATCCCTGTTTGGCTTCTCTCCCCTGGTGAAAGCTTAGCACTGCATAGTTGTCTGAAGACTCACTAGAAGAATGCTGTGTCTGAGCTTCTTCTCAGACATCCACTCACTTGGAGCTTATCAGAGTTATAATAAAGGGTAAAGCATCTATTATAAAACTAGAGGATCCTGTCTTGAAAATAGATTAGGAAGGCAGCTCCTCCCCCCTTCTCCCTCCCTTCCTGCAGGACAAACAGCAGCTGCTAGGTACTGGAAGACTTAGGCTAGGTTTACATGCCGATTTTGCTATGCATTTAATGTGTCCGTTCTATGAAAAAAAAGATGCAAAAACGGATGGTAAAAATGGATGCTGTTGTATGCCATACGTTTTCATCCATTTTCCGTTGACTTACATTATAAAAAATGATCAAAGCGTATACATTTTTTTTCTTTTTTTACATTTTGTAACGTACACCAAAATGTGGTTAACCGTGTTTTTTTGTATGTTTTTTTCAAAACAGATAAAGTGAGACGCGTTGCAAAATCGGGATGTAAACCTAGCCTTATTATTATTATTATTATTAATATAAGTAACTTAGGCTGGTTTCACACTACATTTTTGAAATCCGTTTTTGGATGCAAAAACTGATGCATTTGTGTGCATCCGTTTTGATCACTATTTCCATTGACTTCCATTATAACAAGAGGGATCACACAAAAACGTAGCAGATCACATTTTTGTGTACGTAAAAAAAAAGGCTTCGTATTGATCTTTTTTTTTTTTATAATGAAAGTCAATGGAAAACTGGATGCACAAAAATGCATCAATTTTTCATGCGTTTTTCATTAAAAAAGTAAGTGCAAAAACTTAGTGTGAACCTAGCCTTACTTAACTGTTTAAGTCTTTGAAATTTGTTGATTTGAAAACTTTTTTTCCCCCTTGCTACACTTCCACCTTAAGGCTATGTTCACACTCCGTAAGTCTCCAGACGTAGCGCGTTCCGTGAATAAGCGGACGGAGATTTACGTAGTTTGTGTACAATGGAAAGTATACGATGTACGGCTGCACAGTTCACACTACATACGAACTTACGCCCGGATCGTACACGGCGCTGTAAAAAATGAACCAGACCATTGTTTGAGGACGAAAATGCCGTAACTTACGCCCGTAGCGTAACATGCGGTCCCGTATCAAAAAGGTTATGTGGGGTGTCCAGGGCTAGGCGAAGATTTCCAAGTAAAAGACTGCTGTCAGATCGCTACGTACGCCGCTCGGGAAGCGTAAGTAGACTACGGGCGTAAGTTCGCGGTCCGTACGTAGCCGGCCGCAACTTGCGTAAATCGCCAGCCGGAGTTTAACACGTATACAGTATGTCCGGCCGCGAAAATATGTGGCCGGACATATACGTAGTGTGAACATAGCCTAAAGCTGGGTTCACACACAGTATATTTCAGGCAGTATTTGGTCCTCATTGCAACCAAAACCAGGAGTGGATGGAAAACACAGAAAGGCTATGTTCACACAATGTTGAAATTGAGTAGATGGCCGTCATATAACAGTAAATAACGGCCATTATTTCAATACAAAAGCTGTGGTTTTAAAATAACAGCAAATATTCGCCATTAAATGATGGCCATCTACTCTCTTACAACATTATGTGAACAGAGCCTTTCTGTGTTTTCCATCCATTCCTGGTTTTGGTTGCAATGAGGACCTGGCATGAGGAACAAATATACTGCCAAAAATATACTGTGTGTGAACCCAGCCTAAGATTTGATACAGTTATACCAATTCATCCATTCTGTCGCGGCTTATATTTTATGTCTAACAAAAAAATAAATTAAATAAAAACCACCCAATTGTCAAATAACATAAATTCCCCAGCATCACCTATTTTTTAGGATCCCAGCCTCCTCGGTTAGCAGATCTTTTTGTCTCGTTTATTTCCGTCCATTTTCACTAAATCCTATACAAAAGTAACAATTTTAAAGTTTGCTCAGCGGCCAACATTTGAACCTGTTCTAAATCCCAAAATAAAGTATTTTTTTCATTGCCGAAATTATTATAAAAGATGAAAAGCGGCGCTAAACAATCACTGCAAATTGTCCACAAAAATATCCAAAGAGTCAGAGATAAATGCCTAGGTTTTTCTCTGGCTGACATTTTAGAGTAGACATTTTATAAGTAATTTTGTCGCACAGCATGGAAAAGTCTTTGTCCGGGGTCGGAGCATTCTTCTTAGTGGCGAATAGTCTAGAGGGGAAACCACTTGAGTATAAAGCGACTATTCATATATTCATGAACCCCCATCCTGGTATTACACAGTGGCTGATAACAAGTTCTCTCAATCACTGAGTAGACTTCAATGGAAACCTCTCTTTATTAATTTTCCTCCATGCTGGGGATACATGGACTAACGTCTGATTTCTACGGAATGGAAAAGCATAATTTTGGCTCATTAGGACGCCAGAATTGAATATAATTATACTTTTGTATCCCACTTATATAATCCATTTTCTGCCAAAGCTTTCTCTCTCCAAATTCGGAGGATAAGAGGAGAGGATAAGGACAATTTTTTGCCGCAGTCAATGAGGAGATTAGGACAAGGATGAATTTTGCTGGAGACGAAGCTGACGGTTGTGCGTGTGTTGGGATGGGGGGGGGGGGGTTAATACTTAGTTAACATTCAATAAGTAATAGAAGTTAAAAACATTGCTGACCTCTGTGAAAAGTTGACTTAGTTGAGGAGGAGGTTACTCCGGGTCCTTCTCTGGACACTTGGAGAAAACTTTTTTTTTTACTTGCTGAATCCAAGCGAAAAAAGAAAAAAAATTCCAATAAGATATATGGATCTCATACTAAAAGGTTGACTAGAAGAATGAAAAGTTTACTTTTTTTTTTATTAGGAATTGAGTTTAGAGGTTATATTCAGTCCCATTGCCACAAGGGCATAAAATCCAGAATATGGCTATGTTCCCACAATGTTTTTTCATCTCCGTTTTTGAAAAATAAAAAATATCCGTCATTTCGCTTTTTGGCCACCCATAATTGCAATGACGGCTATTGGTACATTATTCTAGTTTCGGTGGACTGATTGCCCTTTGGGTGCTCTATGATGGCCTAAAGCCTGGCCCAGATATTTTAAAAAAACTCTCATCCCACTGGGTTTGTGGTTTACCACTATTCCAAAAAGGCACCACTTTGTTACAACAAATCTCCATACCATCACAATGACCCAACTCTGGCCGATGGCCATCTTGGGAAGTACTCTACAGATAGACACTGTAATGTACCTTAAGTTTGAGTAAAGTTGTTGTTGCACCTCAAAGCCTTAACTCCCTGTTGTCTGATTCATATTGCACCTCATCAACACCAAGGGTATCTTCACCAACACTTCAGACAACAGTACTAGGGAGAAAGCTACAGGGAACTACAAGGTCCACCATTACTAACCATAGCACCTAGGTGCAGCCTCCTCTTTAACCCTTTGTGGCAGATCATCTTAGTAGAGGGAGAGTTGTTGGACTCAGCCTGAGACAAGTATTTAAGCTCATTCAGTGATTCTCTCTTATCCTCATCTTCTCACTATAGATTGCTACAATTGTAGTTGCCTTTACAAACATAAGAGCTCACTGATACCAACGCCGTGCTGTAGGAGCCACCACTGTAACAAGTTATTTCCTGGAATTTTTCCCTTCTTCATCTTTTCCTATAAGTCCTGAGAACAAGAGTGGAGGCACCGACAGCGACTCAGCCACAAAGTGGACACCAAATAAAGTTACAAAGCAGAGTCACCAAGGGTATAAAAATCGTCAACGCTCTGCTGACTCCATAACTGCCGAGGCCAAACTTGACCAGGTATCAGTACAAAGACTGTGCCCGCCGGGAGCTTCACGGCTGAGCAGCTGCATGCAAGCCTTACATCACCAAGCACAATGCTGGAGGGCTCTAAAGCCTCCCCCACTGGATTCTGGAGCAGAGGAGACATGTTCTGTGTAGTCGATGGATCACACTTCTCTATCTGGTGTTTGATGGAGGAGTCTGGGTTTGGTGAATGCCAGGAGGACGTTACCTGCCTGACTGCATTGTATTAGCTGTAAAGTTTGCTGAAGGAGGGATAATGTTCGGGTGTTGGCTTAGTGCCTTAGTTCCTTAGAACGGAAAGCTTAATATTTATCATACCAAGACTTTGTAGACAATTGTCTCTTCCAGCTTTGTGGGAACAGTTTGGGTTCGGCCCTTTTCTGTTCCACAATGACTGCCCCCAGAGCATACAGCAAGGTCATAGGGGGACGGGGGTCTGGCCTGGAAGACTGGGTCAGGTCCACCTCTCCCCAACATCACTGTCTGACCTCACTAATGTCTTCTGCGTCTATTGGCAAATATTCCCACAGACACCTCCAAAATCTTGTAGAAAGTCTGAAATCAATGAGCAATCTGCTCAAGTCTATAAACTATCCGTGCCCACATGTGTATTCAGATTAGCATAAACTTTTCCCCATACACGGCTCTTTTGCTGTTGCCGAGTCATTGCTAAATGATATATATAATAATCAGCATATAAGCACGGTAACAAATGTTGATGTAAGCACAATGACAATAGATCAGCCTACAAGTTCTGCTTTCCAAAACACAAATCAGCAATTCTACTTAACACAAAGAAAAAAAAACTTCTATAATAAATCAGCCCATGAACCGCTGCATTTATTTGTCACTTTTTGTCTCTCAATATAGTTTGGAAGCTCTAAAAACATGGACGCCTGCCAATTAAAACTGCTGAGAAGATTACATAGTCCTGCTATAACCTAAAAGAAAAGTAATTTGTGAAAAAAGTAGGAATTTTATCAAATGCAAAACTCATAAAGCCTGCAGCTGGTAGGAACAACATGGCCGCTAATGTAACTCCAATTATAATTGTATATATATATATATATATATATATATATATATATATATATATATGGGATAAGTGTTACTGTAAAATCCTGATGGTCTGATGGTGGTTAAGTAGTCAATGCCTAAATCAATAGGTAAACATCTGTGGATTGTAGAGGCATGTTTTTTATATATATCGCTCTGGAATTAAGGGCGCTTTATAAATAAATAATAATAATTTTTTTTATATATATATATATATATATATATCTATATATATATATACACATATTGCTGAATAATAATTATAATTATTATTATTATTATTATTTATTATTATTTTACCTTTTACTCTTTTCTTTTACTTTTGTCTTCTGCCCAACCACCTGTTTGGTGTACATACTGTAATAGACTTCCTGTTACTGTGTACACTCTAGATGGGAATTCAGCCTACTATATCTCTTTCCCACTACACTTTCTTGACAACAATCCCTCCCACATAGCAGAGGAGAAAAAAAATTGGCTGAATTCCTGGCAGAAGTGTAGACAGGAACAAGAAGTCCATTACATGATGCACATGTTCCAGGAAGTGAAGCCTTGATGCAGTAGTAAGTGCAGGGAAAAAAGTACTTTATAGGCATTTCCCTTAATAAATGTATATTGGTGATTTGTATAACTTTTAGGGGGCAATACAATACTTTTGTATTTTTGCCATTTTAAAAAGCAGGAAGTGTTCCGAGCAGGGATCTTGCACTAGCCCACCACCTGTGTGACGTCGGTATTGCTTTAAGAGGAGCGGTCACATGACCGCACCACGCAGTCTGCAGAGAGCGGGGAAGGAGTCTGTTACTGCACACAGCTCGTCAGTGACAAAATGCTGCTGCTGTACGCTGCTGTACTGACTATCGTTAAGATATTTACAAAAGCAAAGACCACAAGATTATTAGGAAGGCGGAGAGGAGAAACATATACTGATTAAGAGAGAAAAATAGAGAGGTTGAAAGATAGATAGATTAGGCATAGGAAAGCAAAGGGTGCACAGAAGAAAAACGTGCTCTACAGATATATAAGCACTATACTGTCACCCTTGTGAGAGTGTATATGACATAGGTGTTATCCTGAGGCACAAATATACCTTGTGCATTTGTGGAGAATAAAACTATAAAAAAAAGTGCTCTACAGATATTCCAAGTACAATAGTTGGCTCCTTGTGAGAGTGTATATGACATATATGACATATATGATATACCTCGTGCAAATATACCTCCAATGACTACTGCTGCTCCTTCACTGCATTTGTGACCTTTTTCCTGCATAGACCCTGTAATGGTGAATTTCCTGCATAGACTCTGTAATGGTAAATTTCCTGCAAAGACCCTGTAATGGTGAATATTGAAGTTAAAAAAAAAAAAATTTACTTTGAGTTATTGAAAAGATAACAATGTTACTGACATGTAGAGCCCTAAATTCAACCAAATACACTACCCCCGTATCATATAGATGCTTGAAACTATGAAATAGTCCGGTCGGAACGAACTTTTGAAAAGTTCGCTCATCTCTAGTTGTGACGTGTGAGCTCTGCTCAGCTGGTCAGCGGCCATAGTAGGGTCCCGCCTCAGACGCTGACTGGCTGAGCAAACCTCACACGTCACAACCTGGTTCTCCGCTCAGACCAGAAAACGGCCGGGGACCTTAGCGGCAGTATGCAGCTATCAGTACTGGAGCGGGGGAGGTAAGAGCTTGTTATTTCTTTTATCCTCCCCTGCACTTGCTTAAAACAATGGGTCTGTCCGGACTTCCTCTTTAATTCTGCAATTAAAAGCCATCTCTAGTATCAAAGTTAACAAAAGGCATCAAGAGGAGATGGTAGGATCTGACACATGATGTGATGGTGACTGTGCGGAGCAGGGCGATCCATCATTCATCCACTTTGTGCCTCTCTGAAGGAATCATTGTGAATTTATATCTTTGGGATTGTAAGGCACAATAGACGCAGAACATTTTTCTCATTTATGTTAAAGTGCTTTCAGAACTTTCCTCAAGATGCAGCCTGCAAGCAGGGTAAAAACACTCATAAAAACATCCATATTTCCAGCTCTCTTCTGACAAACTTTTTATCTCTGCCCATTTTTCATCCTCTCCTGTGGAAGAACGATGTTTCGGTACTTTGTAAAACTAGTGTTTTGGGTGACGCCAATCACGTCTGAGTAGTCTCCCCGAGCTTCTTTATAATCCCCAGCTCTTATATTTCTTCTCCTCTGCTTCACTCTTTTGAAATCTTATAAATCTATAAAAGGAAAAAGACAGGGGCCAACACAACGCAAAAAAAAATCCAAAAATATAACATATCCATAAAGAATTCAGGATGAAGAAGATACATGAATGTGTCTATTACAACTACCAATCGTGGAACAAAAACTCACAAAAAACATAATTTCTGATCATGCAGGGAGATGAAAGACAGGAATAAAAATGTATAGAAGGGAAGGAGAACAAAAACCTCTGGGTGGGGTGAGGCCTACAGTTCCTCATATTCAGTTCCATCCATAAACCACTGGTTTTGTTCTCTGTTTTTAAATGGAATCTGTAATTCACATCCAAACTGCTAACATTGGTCAAAGAGACACATGGTACCTTTCATGTATCTGTCTGTGCTTGCAGAACATAGAAAAATACTTTTATTCACTGATGCAAAGAGTCAGAGATGATCCTGAATACCTCATTATTATTATTATTTATTTATTTATAGAGCGCCCTTAATTCCAAAGCGCTATACAAGAGATAGGGGGTAACAAACAGGAACAATACAAGATCAAAAGCACATTACATGAAGGCAAATGGCAGACTGGTACATGGGGGAAGAGGACCCTGCCCACTAGGGCTTACAATCTATAAGGTACGGGGAGAGAGACAGGAGGTAAAGTGCAGCCAGTCAAGTGTGATGCAGAATTATTATAGATTGTAGCCTACTTTTAAGAGATGGGTTTTCAGGTTACTTTTGAAGGACTTGATGGTGGATGAGAGCCGGATGTGTCGCGGTTGTGAGTTCCAGGGTATGGGGGAGGCTCGGGCAAAGTCTTGGAGGCGGTTGTGCGAGGTACGAACAAGTAGGGAGCGCAGACCGGGGTCGCTGGAGGATCGAAGGTTGCGTAAGGGACGGTAGCGGGATATCAGGTCAGAGATGTACGGAGGGGACAGGTTGTGGATGGCCTTGTACGTCATGGTCAACAATTTCAAGTGAATATGTTGGGCAATGGGGAGCCAGTGGAGGGATTGGCAGAGGGGAGAGGCAGAGGCAAAGCGAGAGGAGAGGTGGATTAGTCGGGCAGCAGAGTTAAGGATAGACTGGAGGGGAGCAAGGGAGTTAGATGGAAGGCCAGAGAGGAGGATGTTACAGTAGTCCAAGTGAGAGATGATGAGAGTATGTACAGTAGCAGCAGTTTTGTGGAGTCAGGGGTGAGAAAAGAGCGGATTCTGGACCTGGGCCTGGATATGTGGTTTAAAAGACAGGGCAGAGTCAAAGGTGACCCCAAGGCAGCGGACTTTGGGCACAGGGGACAGAGTGCAGCCATTGATAGTGATTGACAGGTTAGACGGCGGGGTGGAGCGAGATGGGGGAAAGATGATTAGTTCTGTTTTGTCCATGTTGAGTTTTAGAAAGCGGGAGGAGAAGAAGGAAGATAAACAGACTGGAATAGACACTCTGGAATCCTGGATAGCAAAGAGGTGACATCCGGACCAGAGAGGTAGATCTGAGTGTCATCGGCGTAGAGGTGGTACCTGAATACCTGATCTGCTGTAAGATCTAATTCCTGCTTGTTCCCCCTCCCATCCCTGACCCTGCTTGCTTGGTTGACAGTCAGCTGGAAGTCGAGCCCTGCTGCCACATCTTGTACCTGGTCACAATTTGTATGCACTGTATGATCTGGCAACAGTGCTCAGCCTCTATCTGTCATGTATATGGCTACAATATGGATTTGTTATAGGGCACTTAGAGGGTGCTATAGTGAAAGGGACTGTGACTTGAAGAGTTATGTCTATGTCATCTTTTTACGTCATCATTTTTTATTATGTCTACATCATCAGGTTTTTCATTTCTATAACATCATGTTTTATTATGTTTACAACACCATTATGTCTATGTCATGTTTCATTATGTCTATGTTATCTTTATGTATACATCATTAGGTTTTATTATGTCTACAACATCATGTTTTATTATGTCTACGTAATCATGTTTTATTTTGTCTACGTATTCATGTTTTTTTATGTCTCGATCATCGTGTTTTTTCTCTATATCATATTTCATTGTGTCTACGTCACCATGTTTTATCATGTCTACATCATCATGTTTTATTATACCTACGTCATCATGTTTAATTATACCTACGATATCATATTGTATTATGTCGACGCCACCATGCTTTATTATTTCTAAATCATCATGTTTTAATATGTCTAAATCATCATGTTTTTACGTTTATATTATCATATTTTATTATGTCTACGTCACCATCTTTTATTATGTCTATATCATCAGGTTTTTTTATACCTATGTCATCATTTTTTATTATGTCTACATCACTAGGTTTTTTTTATATCTATATCATCATGTTTTATTATATCTATATCATCATGTTTTGGGCATTACAGAGCTCCTGCAGGCAGGGAGAGGGGACAGGCAGATGCGGCGGAGAAGATACTGAACAATGAGATAGCAGAGGACATTCAGGGTCTTATATTTAGTGGTAAATTATCTGTGTATGTGAAAGAGTCTAAGGCCTTCAATGAGATCTAAAATGTGTATTTTGTACCTAATCTCTCTAAAGCGTTCCTAGGCGTACAGATAACCCATTTACTGGAAACAAGCATTTGGCAGGACACTGAGGCCGATCACCTTGTAACAAATATCATTATTCTGCCAAGAAGAAAAGCAAAGTAAGATCTTTTTTTCCATTCAGTTGCATGCATCTTCTTAGTTAGATGTTTGTCCTTCCTTTGATGCATTTTCCTTCTACCTAAACTTGTGCACAACTGTGAGAGCCAAATACTCCCCATCCCCCCTCCTGCCGCAGCTCCAACTGCAGCTTCATCCCCCTCCTCCCCTCTAAAAACCATGGACATGCTGGCAGGCGCAAATCAGGATAAATGAGGCGTGGGAGGAAACCTTTTTTTTTTCAGAAATCAACAGGGTTTGTGATCGCAAGCAGTTTTTCAATGTACTCACTTTATTTATTTATTTTACCTTTTTTTACGTTTAAATTAGTGTTATACATATGGCCCATGCTCCCTCCATGCATAAACATAGAAAACTGACTGGTTGCTAGGGGCAACTGAGCCAGTTTCACTTTACACCATGTTTGATAAATCTCCCCCTTTGGGGGAGATTTATCAAACATGGTGTAAAGTGAAACTGGCTCAGTTGCCCCTAGCAACCAATCAGATTCCATCTTTCATTTTCCAAAGAATCTGTGAGGAATGAAAAGTGGAATCTGATTGGTTGCTAGGGGCAACTGGGCCAGTTTCACTTTACACCATGTTTGATAAATCTCCCATAAGGTGAGTATATTACAAAACCGCTTGCGACCCCAACCCCTGTTGATTTCTTAAATGGACACTGTCACTAAAACTAACTCTGCTGAGACCCACTCTCATCAGAAGATATAACTGAGTAAAGATATTGGCAGTGACGTCTTCTCAGGCCCTGTATTCCATCAATAATTTCTCATAGACTTCTATGGGGAATAGTGACGGACTGCCGGGGCAGCCAGGGATTGCTTTGCACTGCTGCAATCTTTCTCTGGCTATATCTTCCAATCAGAGCAGATATCAGAAATCTTTTCACATGTTTGATGTGACAAATACACTTAAAAAAAAGTGTTGAGATTGAAAACTGCAAGATTTGAGGATCATCAAATGGAAAAAAAAAATTTTAAACCCACATTTAACATAAAAACATGATTTACACAGAGGATCTTTTTCTGATGACACGTTTCTGGTACGTTAACACATCTAGGTAAAGGGGTTAACCTAGTATTTTTTTTAAATGGCCTCTTACTTACAGAAACAGCGCCACCATTGTACTCAGTTTGTATTCGATATTACAGCTCTATTCAATTGAAGTAAATAGAGCTAAATTGCAATACTACACACAGCCTGCAGTCAGGTGTGGCGCTGTTCTTGGTAGAAAGCAGCTATATTTTTTTTCTTTAAAGCAAAGTGAAAAAGCAAGTTTCCAAAGTAATGGTGTTTCATGACCTGAACCTGTCGCTGAGGATGATTATAGCGGGGAATGCCCTGGCGATTATGCACTTTAAAGAGTCTCTGTAAGTAGGTTTAGGCTGACAGAGACAGGGTGACAGAGAAGCTGAACAGAATGATGATCAGCAGGGGATCCAGAGATATCTTCCTGAATAACATAGACAATAAGTAGTCCTCTCCATTATGTGCGTGAGCTCAGTAGTCCTCAATATTCATGAGAAGCAGAAACTCCCCCCACCAGCTGCTGATTGGCAGTTATCTATCCATGCTGTGTATAGGCAGCCACCTGTCAATCAGCAGCTGGAGGGCGGGGGGAGGAGTGGGAAAAGAATAATATTCACAAGCCAAAAAGACAGAAATGGCTGCACATCGCACCCATGGCTGACACGAAAGCTTGTTCAGCTACATTCAAAACCAACATCAGAAGTTAGTATATCATTTGGCCAAACCATATTGCCTCATGTACCACGTGCAGGTCTTCTGATACACATGAGTCCCTAACCAAACATCATCACTGTGCCGGTCAGCGACCACAACCCCCGTAAAATGTGCGCAAGCAGAGAAGGGGGGCCACGGAATGGCCCTGCAACCCCATTGTCACAGGACCAGACCCTAAAGGGCCCCCCCTGACCCCGCAGGCGCCACCGGTGGAAAAAGTGGACGCCAAGCAGCACAAGTGTGAACAAGCTCTTACCTCTCTCCATTCCTCTGCAGGTAGAATGGGAGAATACTAAGAGATCCTCCCCTTATGTACACAGGTGCTTCCTGCTAACTTCTGATGTTGGTTTTAAATGTAGCTGAATAAGCTTTCGTGTCAGCCATGGGTGCGATGTGCAGCCATTTCTGTCTTTTTGGCTTGTGCATATTTTATGTATTCTGTCCCTTTTGTCATTGTGGCTAGCACTCGTGCTGTGTAAGACCCATGTGATCCAAATTAGCAGGAAGCACCTGTGTACATAAGGGGAGGATCTCCTAGTATTCTCCCATTCTACCTGCAGAGGAATGGAGAGAGGTAAGAGCTTGTTCACACTTGTGTTGCTTGGCGTCCACTTTTTCCGCCGGTGGCGCCTGCGGGGTTTGGGGTGCCCTTTTGGGTCTGGTCCTGTGACAATGGGGTTGCAGGGCCATTCCGTGGCCCCTCTTCTCTGCTTGCGCACGTTTTGCGGGGATTGTGGTCGCTGACCGGCACAGTGATGAGGTTTGGTTAGGGACTCATGTGTATCAGAAGACCTGCACGTGGTACATGAGGCAATATGGTTTGGCCAAATTATATACTAACTTCTGATGTTGGTTTTAAATGTAGCTGAACAAGCTTTCGTGTCAGCCATGGGTGCGATGTGCAGCCATTTCTGTCTTTTTGGCTTGTGCATAAAGAATAATATTCTCCTACATATTAGGAGAACAGCGGAGTAACACACCGATCTGTTCAGCATTTCTGTCACTAGTTTATGCTGCCCTCATTTAAGGCCACATAAACTTAGTGACAGATTCCCTTTAAAGAGATCTAAATGCCTATTTTTTGTCAGTAACATTAACCGGGCAGGCATATCACTCAATAACTGAAGATGAGCATTTGGCAGAACAGTAAGACAGGTCACCTTGTAACATACTGTATATCCCTCTTTTGCCAAGCTAAAAAAAAAAAAGCATACTTAACTATTGAAAAGATTATGAAATGTTCCTGCAGAAATAAGACAGCCCCCTGTACGGCGCTCCATCATGTGGCTGCAGATAAACAATCTAATTACTCTCAATGCTTTGGCACTGTTCAGACCATTACATAGTGCAGCATTTACTAAATAATTTTTTTTTCTTCATATAACTGCATTTTTATATTGCCCATACTGCACAATGTGAAGCTGTTTGAGAGACAGTTATAAAAAAAGCTCTTTTCCTCTTATCCATTCATTCTCTCCGGCTCCTGTCAATGGGAGCCGAGCAGTTTGTTTGTTGAAATATGTTGATCCATTCTCCTTTACATTTAAAGTGCATCTTGTAAAACCTTGCAGAAACTTTGCTGTATCCCTGCCAAGACTCTACTTCTTTATTAATAGCTTACAAACACAGGGACAGATGGATAGACGCTTCACGGTTACTAAAGTCAACCAGCCCACTTTAAAAGCTGTTAAATATTCCATTTAATTTGAAATAAACCTAGAGAGTATATTGTATAGACGGGACCCCGATTTGATCCTCTTGGCCCAACATAGATGAGTGAAACCAGCTTGGAAGGAAAGCGTGATAGTGCCATACTCTGTCAAGAGTTGTTTATGCTGCATGTGTCTACAGGACACCACCCAGTGGTTGTGATTAGGGAGGAGCGGACCAGCTGAGGTTCAGGTTTGTATAAACCTGAACTATCGGCTTCTGATTCCCCCTGTCTGCCTGCTCCGTGGAGATTGTGGATACAACCTTGAGGACCGCCTGGAAAACTGGGATACAGCCATAGCCATAGGCTGTATCCCAGTTTTCTAGGCGGTCATCAGGCTGTATCTACCCTCTCCACGGAGCGGGCAGACAGCGGGAATCAGAAGCCGATAGTTGAGGTTCATAAAAAACCCGAACCTCAGCCGGTCCGCTCATCCCTATATAGTGAGAAAGTGATAGGGATTGTGGTTGGGAATCGCTATATCTCCCCGAGGTACTTGTCATATGTGAACACTAGGTTCCAGAAAGTCCTTACCTCATCCAGGGAAAGCTGGGTGAGATATGGAGGAATCCAGGAAAGTTAAAACCCATAGCGAACTACTTGCTATGGGACTGTTTTTAGTTGCTGAAAAGGGCCTGGATTTTATGGAATGACAGGCAGGTTGGTAGTGGGGCCTGTCATTCCCTTTCTGGCCAGTCCAGGTTTTTCTATCTGGCCAAGTCAGCCCAGGTGCTGGAGGCCGCCCATCACTGGCCTCATAAGTGGAGGCACAGAGTGTATAGAGGTGTGGCTGTACATGGAGGTCTCTCCTGGCTGTGGAGAGGGTCAGGGCTGCTAAAGCTTCTGCTTGGACTTTAAGCCACACCAGTATTGTACCAACTTGTGTTGTTTTATGTTGGGTGACTGGTAGCAAGTCACCTGTTTAGCTAGGATTTGCTGTGTTAGGGTGGGTTCACACTACGGAATTCTCGCGGACAATGTCCGCGGAATTCCGTCAGCTGTCCACCTGCACGGGCATGCGCTTTTCCGCCGGCTCCATAGACACCATTATATGGGCCGGCGTATTCCGCGATCCGCTAAAAGAAGTGACATGACCCTTCTTTCAGCGTATAGCGGAATACGCCGGCCCATAGAATGGTGTCTATGGGACCGGCGGAAAGGCGCCCAGATGTGCGGGCGGACAGCTGACGGAATTCCGCGGACATTGTCCGCGAGAATTTTGTAGTGTGAACCCGCCCTAAGTTAGAGCTCAGACGAGCAGGAATTATTTTACTTTGTGCCTGTATGTAAGGCTGAATTTCTTTTGGTTTCAATAAACAAACAGGGCATCTCTGTTTTATAAAAGTTTGTGTCACTGTCTCTGACTGCCAATCCTGCTGTCTGCCCTGCTCTACAGAGCTAATCTCCCACTATATACTGTGTGTGTGTGTGTATATATATATATATATATATATATATATATATATATATATATATATATATATATAATGACATTTAGAGCAGTAACAATATGACACCTAACCAACAAATCTCTAATGCACGCAGTGGGACACTGCACTCTGGGGGGAAATTCACGTCATTGTAGCTCAGATAAGGTCTGTTATATCTGTATAGGTGCACAGGCTTAATATCATGCTTTAAAGGGGCACTCCAGAAGAAAAAAAAATCTTTCATATCAACTGGTGTCAGAAAATGCCAGAGAATTCTAATTTACCCCTGTTGGAAAAAAAAAAAAAATCACAGTCGTCCAGTACTTATCAGCTGCTGTATATCCTGCAGGAGAGTTTTTTATGATTATTTGCTACTGCTCTGGACAGTTTCTGACATGGACAGAGGTGGCAGCAGAGAGCACTGTGTCAGAATACACCACTACCTGCAGCACATACAGCAACTGATAAGTATTGGAAGACTGGAAATTTTTTAATAAAAAGTAAATTACAAATTAAAGAGGGGGGCTGCACCTAGGTGTTTTTTGCTGAAGTTTCCCTTTGACAGTTTATGACGCTTGTAGCTCTTTGGATGATATATTGGGTCACCTAGCTTCATCATGTCTTGGCAGAGAGATACATTTGCAGAGTAACATACGACTTTAGGTTTTAATGAATTCTGAACGAAGTATTAAGCAAAAACAAAGTCTGCGGTGCAAGTGACAGCGAATATTTCCCCTCGTATTTGAAATTAATTTACAGTCTGTTAAGTTGTAGCTCAGAGGCGTCAAGCTTCATTAGAGAGTCACACAGGAACGCAACGGTAATGGAATTATGATTTACTAATAGGACATCATGGGATAGCGGGACTCCGCATCTGTTCTCTCCTTCACTCCATGTCACTTTCAGCCAGACAACAACAAAACATCAAAAAGAAAGAAAAAAATACATATATATCTTGAAAAATCAGCGGCGATGGATCCAGTGCTCAGCAATCACCAAATACTTGTCAAGTCATAACAATGTTACATCACCGTCCTAATGATGAGAGACTCCAAATCACAAGAAGTCTCAATACAGAAGCTTCGATATATTTATCAAACATGGTGTAAAGTGAAACTGGCTCAGTTGCCCCTAGCAACCAATCAGATTCCACCTTTTATTTTCCAAAGAGTCTGTGAGGAATGAAAGGTGGAATCTGATTGGTTGCTAGGGGCAACTTAGCCAGTTTCACTTTACACCATGTTTGATAAAGCTCCCCCATTGTCTTTAGGGCGAGTGTCCTGGGAGTAATGGGCCAGGAGGGGGTTCATGATGGGCCGCTTGGTTGAGAAAGAGATAAAAATAGAAGACGTTAAAGAGGAAAAATAAAATAAAAGTTTTAGGGTGATGGGGGTTGTGTAGACACAATAAACAAGTGATACTCACCCACCCTACTCTGCTGCCACACCTACACAATAAACAAGTAATACTCACCCATCCCGCTCTGCTGCTACGCCTACACTGCCCTCCCCTATTTTCCAGTTCCTGTGACATCATGTCACCCAAGTAAGTTTATGAGATGGGTGATGTGACATCACAGGAACTAAGACAGAGAGAAGAGCAGCATAGGACAGGGAACAATGGCATGGTGAGTGCAGTTGACTGGAACAGGTGGGTTCATTATATTTATACCAACCGCTCCTGTCCTTCACTAGTCTATTTTTCAATTTTTAGAAGGGGTATTCTACTCAAAAAAAAAATTTTATATGTTGCTACCCATGAGAATAACATAACAAACAGTGTATTCTTGCCTTCCCCCCTGTGTCCTTCTACATCTTCGAGTTGAGAAATTCCACCTTCACTTCCTAGACAAACTCATCTGGGGGTGACGGCCTGCTCAGACAATCACTGACCGAGACGGGACAGCACAGCACCCAGTGATTGGCTGAGCAGGCTGTCATCCCTAGACACGTCCATCTTGGAAGTGGAGGCTCAGCCAGTGACGCAAAGATGATGTAGGAGGCCACCAGGGGAGCATGGAAAGGTAGGAATACACTGTTTGGTATGTTATCCCCAGGGGCAGCAACATATGAAAAGTTATTTTTAAGCAGAATTCCCCTATAATATTTGATCTATAGGAGTCTGACCCTTGGGAACCTTAACAATTAGCATAATGAATGGGGTTCAACGACTACATTGCCAGGCATAGAGGCCGAGCTGTGTAAACAATGGGGTGCTTGGAGGAGCAAGGTTGTCGGGGCTCTTCTCTTAAGATGTAATATAAGGAGAAGCCATCATGTTAATAGGAACCTGCCATTACTTTCATTCTTCCTAAACCATGAGTCAGTGGGGCGGTCCCCATCAACTTCTCCCCACCCACCAGACTTGATTAATAGATCTCTCCCTGTTTTGGGATAAGGAGAAATCTATCAGACAAGATCACCTGGACAGGCAGAAGCCATTTCGTGCTATAGAAGTAAATGGGATCCCAATTTTGACAGGTGCAAATATCGTAGTGTGAACCCTGGCTAACATTGCATAGAAGAATTATCCCTGTATACCTGTCAGTATAGAAAAACAAATGGTCAGAAAGATATGGGAACAATTAGACTTTTGTATTGTAGAAGAATTAGTTGCATTGAGATGAAGTTAATACTTTTACAATATCTGCACTTGTTCCAATCCACAGACTTCTCCAGGCCCCCGGGGCTGCTAGATCTCTGCAGTGAATAAACAGAACAATGCTGATTCATTTAGGTAAAAAACTTATTTATGGGAAAGTGAACAGAGGTGAGGGAAAAGAAAGGTAATGGGAAAAAAAAATCGATTCTCCACCTAATATATAGGATGAAGGGATGAGCAGGGCCGTCTTAACCATTGGGCATGGTAGGCGGCTGCCCGGGGGCCCATGCGTCCTAGGGGGCCCCTGCCCTGTGTCATATTCCCTGGCCCTTTAACTGGGAGTGCTCCTGATCAGCGCTGGTACATAGGGGCTGTGCACAGCTCGCTCTTGTGGCCGGAAGCTGCATTCTGCTTCCGGTCACTAGAGGTCTCTCTCACCCCCTGCATTCCCGTGCGGAGCAGGAGAGTGACGTCACCAGCAGAGCCCTGAGAGGAAGGAGAAGCTAGAGGCCTGAAGCACAAAGCCTAAGTGAGTATGTGCTGATACCAGAGGGGGGAGGCTAGCTGGCAGGGAAGGTGTTAATCATGGGAGTGCTCTCTGCAGGGATGCAGACAGGGCCGTGGGTGAACTGGTAAACAGGGAGGGGGAGGGATTGGGGGTGTAACTCCTCTGAGTGTGTATATATCTCCATTCAGTGTATACAGCAATGTATTATATACTTATCCTCCTCCTGAGTGTATATATATCTCCATTCAGTGTATACAGCAATGTATTATATACTTATCCTCCTCCTGAGTGTGTATATATATCTCCATTCAGTGTATACAGCAATGTATTATATACTTATCCTCCTCCTGAGTGTGTGTATATATCTCCATTCAGTGTATACAGCAGTGTATTATATACTTATCCTCCTCCTGAGTGTGTATATATATCTCCATTCAGTGTATACAGCAGTGTATTATATACTTATCCTCCTCCTGAGTGTGTATATATATCTCCATTCAGTGTATACAGCAGTGTATTATATACTTATCCTTCACCTATCACTCCATTGTTGTCTCCCTGTATGTATACTGTATAATACAATATACAGGGAAACAACATGGTTCATATATAGAGAGGGGCAAAACAACATGGTTAATATATAATATAATAGTCATGTTGTTGCCCCTCTGTATATATGAGACATGTTGTTTTGCCCTTCTCTATATATGAACCATGTTGTTTCCCTGTATATTGTATTATACAGTATACATACAGGGAAACAACATGGTTCTCATATATAATAGTCATGTTGTTGCCCCTCTGTATATATGAGACATGTTGTTTTGCCCTTCTCTATATATGAACCATGTTGTTTCCCTGTATATTGTATTATACAGTATACATACAGGGAGACAACATGGTTCTCATATATAATAGTCATGTTGTTGCCCCTCTGTATATATAAGACATGTTGTTTTGCCCTTCTCTATATATGAACCATGTTGTTTCCCTGTATATTGTATTATACAGTATACATACAGGGAGACAACATGGTTCTCATATATAATAGTCATGTTGTTGCCCCTCTGTATATATAAGACATGTTGTTTTGCCCTTCTCTATATATAAGCCATGTTGTTTCCCTGTATATTGTATTATACAGTATACATACAGGGAGACAACATGGTTCTCATATATAATAGTCATGTTGTTGCCCCTCTGTATATATAAGACATGTTGTTTTGCCCTTCTCTATATATAAGCCGTGTTGTTTCCCTGTATACTGTATAATACAGTATACACAGACTCCCTGTATTATACAGTATACAGGGAGACAACATGGCGTATATGCAGAGGGACAGCAACATGTCTCATATATAGAGAGGGGCACCAATATATATTAATTAGGCTTTTACCCACCACCTGTATACCCCACATATACCTGTACCCCCCATATATATATTTGTACACATATATCACTATTATAGGCTATATAACCACCTACCTACTGCTCCACCCTTATACCTGTATCTATATGGTAGATAAATAGGTGGTAAGGTATATTGCCTGTAATAGTGATATACTGTATGTGTGCAACATATATGACAATCACTATTATAGGCAATATACAGTGGTGCCTTGGATTACGAGCATAATTCGTTCCAGGACCGTGCTTGTAATCCAAATCACTCTTAAACCAAAGCAAATTTTCTCATAAGAAATTATAGAAATGCAGACAATTGGTTCCACACCCAAAAAATAATGATTTATTATTCTGAATAACATGTAAAACAGATGAAACAAACATATTGTGATATTATAAGTTACTGTACAGTAATGGAGCGGATGGGAAACACAAGGGCTGACAGAGACTGCAGGGAGCATGAGGGAATGAGCAGGACAGATGTGGGCACATACATGCAGCACTCTCTGTCCGGGGAGAGAGGGGTTACAGCTATGGAGAGATTACCTCCACAGTCCTGTCCCCTGATGTAGGCCCCAGCCTGAAGTGGATCTGCTATGATTTGGCAGGTGAGGGAGACTTCCTGGGTCAGAGTACAGAGCTGTAGACCCCGCTATTCAGACCATGTCCCTCCTCCACCCGCCCTCCCACTCAATACAGGGAGCTCTTAAACCAAAACAATGCTCTTAAACCAAGTCACAGTTTTGAAAAACTGTGAGCTCTTAAACCAAGTTACTCTTAAACCAAGGTACCACTGTACCTTACCAGATAAGAGGGGCGGCGGCCGCTAGGGGGGGGGTCAATTCGCACCTCTGCCCAGGGGCCCATAATGCTGTTAAGACGGCCCTGGGGATGAGAGCTGGAAACTGTGCACAGTAGAGGGACAGGCTAGGCTGGGTCACATTACATTTTTTTTCATCCATTTTTAAAAAATAGGATCAAATCGCATCCGTTTTTTTTACCACAATTTTGACCACATTTTTGTGTATGTTACAATAAACAGATATGTTTTGATCCCTTTTACTTTTTAATAAAAGTCAATGGAAAAACGGATGCACACAAATGCATCACTTTTTCCATCAGTTTTTTTGTAAAAACGGATGGAAAAAAAAACGCAGTGTGAACGCAGCCTTAGGCACATAGGGACAGTTACTATGTTTCCTAACTCTCATGCTTGGACAATGCACCACCTATGGATACGGCACTTCCTACAGTATACAATCCCACAGCTGCGGTGAAAGTCATGGGGCACTGCTTTATAATCCAACATGCCTCATCTTTCATTGTCCCAATGGGAGAAGTAAAGTCATGTTTAGGGATGAGCGAACTTACAGTGCTAGTGAAGCCTCTGCTAAGCTCGGCCATCGGCTTGTCAGACGGCTGCCTATGAACTTTGTGCAGCTCTGCTCCAGGTGCCTGGAAATCCTAGATACAGTCCTGGTGAACTGTGCCCAGGACTGCATTCAGCTTTTCCAGGAACCCGGAGTGGAGTGTCACCGAGTTCAAAGACAGGTGGCTATTAAGCCAACGGCCGAACGTAGCGGAGGTTTCACTAGCACTGTAAGTTCACTCATCTCTAAAACATTAAATAAGTAATGGGCTCCAAACTGTTAAATCAAGAAGGAAGGAGAGGGCTAAGGAGCTAAGTCGGCAGTATCTTATGGTGGCCACTGGTTCTGATGGCTGCGACTGCCAATCCTAGCTGTTTAGCCCCCTAGATGCTGTGGTCATTAGCTTCGGTGATATCTAGGCGGTAAAATATCATGGACTAGTCACCTTTTTTTTCTGATTACCTCCTTCTTCTCCTAATGGCATTATTACAGGGTGCCTACTGGTAAACATAGCAGTCGGGGGGCCGCTAGCACAATGTCCGTCTAATTTATTAGTTTTGTATGAGCGGTTTGGGGAGAAAAAGTGTTTATTACGCAAATAAAACCAAGTAATAAACATTCAGAACATTAACTTTTTTATCATGTGAAAAAATAACTGAAACAATTAAACTTAATAAGTAATCAAATCAAAATGTCATGTATTTCATTTTTCAGAAAAGAAAAATTACCCAATGCTAGAATTGCTATAATAAGCGTAAAAAAAGTCCTGTGTAGGTATCTTAAAATAGTATCAATGAAAACTACCATCACATTAGTAAGAAGAAAAGAGGTATAAAGGTCAGAACATGATAATGTAAAGCTTTAAGTCTATAAAATTAATAAAACCTACCGAAAAAATATAAATTTGGAATCACTATAATTGTCCTGACCTGCAGAATAAAGTTATCTTATCGTTAATAGTGCTGCATAACGGCAGATCGGGAGTGTAGAGGGGATGATGTTGGTCATCAACCCCTAGAGATATACTATGGGGGGAATCTGCGCCTTTTATCCAACCTACGCCCCGTTCACATGATGGGCAGGAAGGGTCATGTGAAGATGGGGAGGAGGCGTTCTCACACCTGATTTATCATGATTTACACCTAGATCATGGCAAAAATCTACACCTGCTCTTGAGCAGGTGTAGATTTCTGCATCTGGCATGCTCAGATAATTCCCCCTATGTGTATGTCCGTGTCTGTGCATATTCTGCATTGTGTGTTTGTCTGTGCTCATGCTGCATTGACTGTATACATTTGTGCTTATACTGTATACAGTGTACATGACTAATATATATATTCTGCATTGTGTATGTATAGCCATACATATATATATATATATATATATATATATATTTATGTCTGTGCTTATATGCCTATACTGTGTGTACACACACACACACACACACACACATATATATATATATATATATATATATATATATATATATATATGCTACCTCTTTGGGGGGACAATGTATTAAGGAGCCACAGTGCATTATACCTGATTGTGGAGGGGCACAGTGCATTATATCTCATTAAGGTTACAAACCCACTTGCCGGATCTGCAGCGAGTCTCCTTGCTGCGTTTTTGCAGCGAGACTCGCTGCAGATCCTGGCCCTATACTTTCAATAGCAGAGAAACTCGCACCAGGGATGTACATCCCTGCTGCGATTTTGTCTGCAGCCCGCCCCATTAACCCCCCGGCCGCCGGACATTATACATTACCGGGTCCCCGTTCCTGTTTGCTTCGGGGCTCCCGGTGTCTTCACGGCCCGCCCGGCCAATCAGTGTGCTGCGGCGGGGCAGCGCACTGATTGGCCGGGCGGAACGTGCCGGGAGCCGCTGAAGCAAGCAGGAGCCGGGATCAGGTAATGTATATCGCCCCCGGCCGCACGATCGCCCCCAGCCCCGCAGCCCCCGACCGCACCATCGCCCGCAGCCCCCGGCCGCACGATCGCCCCCAGCCCTGCAGCCCCCGACCTCACGATCGCCCCCAGCATCGCAGCACCTTGCCGCACGATCGCCCCCAGCGGGCGATCGTGCAGCCGGGGGCTGCGGGGCTGGGGGATGCGGGCGATCATGCGGCCGGGGGCTATGGAGCTGCGGGCGATCATGCGGCCGGGGGGCTGCAGGCGATCGTGCGGCAGGGGGCTGCGGGGCTGGGGGCGATCGTGCAGCAAGGGGGCTGCGGGGCGATCGGGGCTGCAGGGGGGCGGGCAGGATATACATTACCAGGTCCCCGCTCCTGCTTGCTTCGACGGCTCCCGGCACGTTCCGCCCGGCCAATCAGTGTGCTGCCCCGCCGCAGCGCACTGATTGGCCGGGCGGGCCGTGAAGACACCGGGAGCCCCGAAGCAAGCAGGAACGGGGACCCGGTAATGTATAATGTCCGGCGGCCGGGGGTTTAATGGGGCGGGCTGCAGACAAAATCGCAGCAGGGATGTACATCCCTGCTGCGAGTTTCTCTGCTATTGAAAGTATAGGGCCAGGATCTGCAGCGAGTCTCGCTGCAAAAACGCAGCAAGGAGACTCGCTGCAGATCCGGCAAGTGGGTTTGTAACCTAAAGGAGAAGTGCATGTTGTTATTTTTTTTTATCCTCCCCGACAACATGAAAAAAAACTTCCTGGTCGGACTTCTCCTTTAAGGGGTAGCACAGTGCTTCATGCCTCACTGGGGAAGGACACAGTGCATTATATCTCACTGGGGAGGGAAGCAACGCATTATACCTCATTGGGGAAGGACAGGGTGCATTATACCTCACTGGGGAGGGACACGGTGCATTATATCTCACTGGGGAGGGACACAACGCATTATACCTCACTGGGAAGGGACACAATGCATTATACCTCACTGGGGAGGGACACAACGTATTATACCTCACTGGGGAGGGACACGATGCATTATACCTCACTGGGGAGGGACACAATGCATTATACCTCACTGGGAAGGGACATGGTGCATTATACCTCACTGGGGAGGGAAGCAACGCATTATACCTCATTGGGGAAGGACAGGGTGCATTATACCTCACTGGGGAGGGACACGGTGCATTATACCTCACTGGGGAGGGACACGGTGCATTATACCTCACTGGGGAGGGACACAGTGCATTATACCTCACTGGGGAGGGACACGGTGCATTATACCTCACTGGGGAGGGACACTAGCATTAGAAATAATGAATGAGTGGCACTCACCGATCTTCAACTGCAAAAACTTTTAATAAAGTGCTTCAATGTGCATTACATGGCAGGGAGGGAGTAGCGGAGTCTAATACTTCTTGTAGCGACGGCCCATTTCACGCCTATTCGACGCTTCATCTGACACAATGCATGATACCTTAATGGGGAGGAAAACAATGCATTATACCTCAATGGGGAGGAAAACAGTGCATTATACCTCACTGGGGGGGAGGGGGTGCACAGTGCATTATACCTCACTGGGGGGGAGGGGGGACGATGACAGTGCTAAACTGCATCTTTGCCCCAATATCAGGAAAGCTAGCTAAGCCTCTGCACACACTGCATTGTGTGTATGTTGGTATATACATAAGCATCTGTTTTATCGTACCTCTTATTGCAGGATCGCTTCCATTTTCCACTTTCTCTCCATCAGATTTCCAATGGATCTACATGAATGGTAACAGATTGCAATCCATCGGCCTGGAATGACTGATGAGAAAACAACCATTGTGCATCTGGTAAGAGAAGTAATCACACCACATAACCAGCTACCAAAATATGTTTCTCTAACTCCATTCCACACTTCTTCCTTATCCGGTCCCTATCCGTCACCACTGATGGCCGTCTCCTACCCACCTGAGCGTCTTCGAGGATTATACATTTAGCGAATTTCATTTACAAGACTGGATGACTGTACGTTCATTGCACTTGTTTAATGGTAGATATCTCTCTATTCATATACAGGCTCAAATTAAAAAAAAGAGGCGTAATGATGCTTGGAGCCGGCGCCGACAGCTGCACAACAGAATAACAGCATAAATGGCGTTGTAATAAACTAAAAGTGAAATATATCACGGCCCAGCAATAAACTCTTCAAGGTTCATTTTGCAGAATTGTATTTTTATCCAGATCACAAACTGCGTTCACCATTGTTTATCCGATCCTATATTAAGTGAGATGAAATGAAACATAGTAAATGTCCAGGAATCGGATGTTAATTGGAGATCTGCATTATATGGCGGTATAAAGACACAAATTACTGCTCCATTACTGAGCCGCATCACATTAGAGGAGGGAAAGAGCGAAAATGGAGGATGTTTGGATAGAAAATTACATTTGCCGCGTTCGTAGAGATGACAGGAAGCTTGTCAGACTTGCTGTAAGTTAATGGCGCTCTTCCAAAGGGGAGTACTTTATAAAAGGAAACTCCCCCCACTCCTTGGATGAAAGCTTAAAGGGGTATTCTCATATAAGAGGTATCAGTTATCCACAGGATATGGGACAACTAATGGACGGGAGGTTAATAAAATGATTTCCTTCACATCAAGACCAATAATAAAATACATGTACATACTATACTATACATATAATGCCCATACAGTGGTAGACATTAGCTGTACACTGTCTCTGAAGACCATTTAAGTGATTACAGTGCAGTTACAGTACATCCAGTGACTGACAGGAGGCGTCTTCTCTGATCACGGTCATTCAATCTGGCCCAGACCACATGATTTCTTCCCCCCACAACTCATATGCTGAATAAATATCTCAGGCTCCTCCTTACTTCTCTTCCCTACAGTAAAAAGAAGTATAGGTGTCCGTGCAGTAAAATACGTAAGTAAATGGGTTGGTAGAAAGCATAGGTAGGTCTCCTCCTATATGTAGTTAGGTTGCTGCAGTAGGTAGACAGCACCCACCAGAATGCCCAGTATACAGGGTAGGTAATTTCCCCAAAACATAGTGGGGGCCCATGTAGGTTTTTTCTGCAGTACATACAGTAGGGGCTCCAATAGGTAGTTGTCCTAGTATATAGGTCCAAAGCAAGTAGTTCTCTCAGTACACAGATCCCAAGTAAGTAGATTTCCAGTATATTTAGTGGGTCCCCAGTAGGTATTTTCACCCGTATAAAGGCCCCTATTAAGTACTTTCCTCAGTATATAGGGTACCTACCTTCTATAGATAAGCACCAAGTTTGTAGTTTTCCCTGTAGATAGACCCAACAGGTAGTTTCTCCCTGTAGGTAGCTACCACCTGTAGCTAGCCCCCAGTAGTTAGCCTCCAGTAGGTTGTTTCTCCCTGTAGATAGCCTCCAGTAGGTAGTTTCTCCCTGTAGATAGCCCCCAGTAGGTAGTTTCTCCCTGTAGATAGCCTCCAGTAGGTATTTTTTCCCTATAGATAGCCTCAAGTAGGTAGTTACTTCTTATAGATTGCCTCTAGTAGGTAGTTTCTCTTTGTAGATAGCCTCCAGTAGGTAGTTACTCCCTGTACATAGCCTCCAGTAGGTAGTTACTCCCTGTACATAGCTTCTAGTAGTTAGTTACTCCCTGTAAGTAGTTTTCACTCAAATTCCGCAGGTCAGATGTAGTAAGTGAGCCATGTCATGCTTCTATATGTCCTGTATATTTCTGTTCTTTGCAGCCCGCAGAATCTGCTCCACTCAGAACTTTGTACCGAACTGTTGCCTCCCCTACTTTGTCATCCGTAAATGAAGAATCTCTTATACAGATGTAGCAGAGCTGAATTTGCTTAGATAACATAGTACATGGCTGCATTCCCATGTAAAAACAAGATTTCACATGATCACAATGTAGTCCAAATGTCACCAATTGCACTATGCTTTTCTATATCCTCTTAGGCCATTGTCATGCATAATACATTCCATCATCCCTCCAGATTGCATTCAGTACAGGTATTTGTCTTTCTTTTCTTTTTTTTTTGGATGCAATGTGTAAATGTTAATGGTTTTGCTGATTTTACATTTTCCCCATCTCCAGTCTTGGCGTTAGAGTGTACGAGCAGCCGGTTTAAGCTTATAATGCTCCAAGTCTATACAGAAAGCCAGTGGCAAAGTAAGCATAATGAAACGGCATATCATTAGTGGGAGAATCAGCATCTGCCAGGCTTCATTGTCAAGCTGGAGTGTCAAGAGCAAGAAAAGAGAGCGGGCGGCTAGCTTTTAGTCTTAATGAAAGAAAAAGATGTACAAATATAGGTAAGAACATGGAGATGTCCTTGTGTTCAGGCCAGCCAGGCGCATAAGCTCTGCGGTTTATAGATACGGCCAAGATGGCACATGCCAACCGGCCTCATGTACTGGGCACAGAATAAGAGCTTGGCTATGTGAACCTAGTCTAGGCCAATGTTATTAGTAGCAGAAACAATTGTAGACAGACTGGCAGATCTTTCCATGGTTATCTCTGCTGAACGGACAGTGTAGGGCCCTATTGCCCCACCAGTGGCTCAGGAGCCACATGCTGCCCATAGGCCCCCTATATGTTACAGTTGCCAGAAGGAGATATTATTATATATCAGGGTGGACTGCAATAAACATACCCCCCTTAAAAAGTTATATTTTGTGATTCCTGTTATTGTGCGTTGTATATTACTGTATCGCGTCCCACAGAGAATCCTAGCACCCCCTTGGCATGAAGAGTATAAGCCTATGATTTGTTTTCTCCGCAGTGTTACCATTAGTGTTCAGCAGACTTGTAAAACTGTTTTCCAAAACCAAATGCTTGACTCCCGTCGGCCGAAGAAGTTTGATGTAGCTGTAGGCAATCCTGGAGAACATGGATACAGCCTATGACCTATGGATGTAGTCATATTTTCCAGGACTCCCTAGGGCGGCATCCAACGCCTCCAGCCGCTGTCAGATGGCGAGCGTTTGGGGTAGGAGAAATTTTAAGATTTGGCAAGTCTTGCCAACACTAGTTCCCATTTCTTGTGCTAGTTAGTGGCACAAAGACATGAGCTTTCTAGATGCTACCCTTTTGGCAGGGGTGGTGTCAACCGGAGCCATTGTTCTGGTGCCCGTAATAACTTGAAAGTATATGTTGCCTGCGGGAGGGCAGGATAAGACCCTAAAAGTTTGTGTTGTGGTGTCTTTAGTGAGTATGGCTGCAGACTTGTGCATGAGTGTATTGTGGGGCCTGTTTGATTTTAAAGCAACTCTATACCCACCATCTGCCCCCTCCCCCTCCATAACTGCTTGTAGTGTTGCATAACTGCTTTTAATCCGCGACCTGTCCTAGCGTCCGTTTGGCACTGGGGCTGGATCATTAAGGCACCTTTGCAGTGTTTAGACAAGGGATGAATAGGAGAAATCCTGCTCTGGGGCATTCCTAATGGTGAGGAGGGCGGGGAAGAAGGCGTAGGGCACAGACACTCTAGGCCACGTCAATTTGACACAGGGCTGCAAGTTTAAAAGTTGTTTTTTAGGACAATAACTGCTTTACCTGCCGAACGAACCAAAGGACAGATCTTGGAATAAAAGCAGCTATCCAAAGGTACAAGTTGTTTGGGGGTGGGGGAGATTGTGGGTACAGAGTTGCCTTAAGTCTGAGCCTAGTTAGGTGCCATGAGTATGCCATTGGGCTGTGGTATAGGCCAAGAAGTGGCTACGGACTGCGTTGGCATGGGACCTTTGCAGCTGTAATAGGACATGTAAGAATTCTATAGTCTGCACCACTAGTCAAAAAGTCCTTAGAGGGATCATTGAGCTGGCAGAAAGAGCCAAAGCTTAGTGTGATATTAAAGAACAAGTTCGGCCACAGGCATTTTCTTTCAAACCTCAGGGCAGGCAGGTAACATAACAAACAATACTAACAAACTAACCACTCCCTGTGCCTCTCTAGTGCTGAATCGCTGCTGCAGGATATCTATCACAGCATAGCACAGCTGTCCTAGCAGATGGACTGGTCACTCAGCCAGTCAGTGACTGTGTGGGCTGTCTATTAGCTGGGACGTGACGTCTTCACAACTCTGGAGAAAATGCCTTCCGGCGGGGGTCCCGGGGCCAGTCAGGCGGCAGATCACGGACACGGAGAGGTGAGCAATGCATTGTTATTTTCTCCCCTGGACATCTCCTTTAAGGAGTAGATACCCAAGGGTCTGATCAATGTTCAGTCTATAATGGGAGGTGCCCTTTAATTTTATTTGTTAAAAGTCCTGCATAGTTCCATATTTAATCTAGTCTCCTATTTACTTCTATTGTAAAGCGTCAAATAAAATAATACAATTTTATCCGGTAACACCATACAATATAGGTTAGATACATAAAGAAGATTTGATTCTTCCATCATTTAATTATTTGTAACCAATAAATATAATAAATCCCGGCAGTGTGGCGTTCCCTGTGATATACGGCATCTGCTGATCATAAATGTCACCTTATTTATCAGCATTAATACATGAACACTTTAATTTACACCCCTGCTGAGGATGCTGTCAGATATCTATGTTATATGACTGCAGAGCAGATACACATAAAGCAAGAACAAATAGCTGCCAATATATGGATGAATCATTTATATCATCCACGCCAGGAGAGAATATAAGACGTATACATTGCGGTATAATTAGAGAGAAAGTTCAATAGTTTATTGTGGAACATATATTACTAACAAAAAGGCAAAAAAGTTTGGTAACTTTATTATAGATACTGAGATCTGTGTTTGGGATTCCAGTGACAATGGCGTGAGGAAAAAAATTTACAACATATAACTAAGATCAAGGCCTCCATTTTTCAGAGTAATTGGACTTTTCTCAACATTTTTGGACCTTCACGGTAAAAAGATTTACCACCCTTCCATTATGCAAATAACAGTGGTGTATAATGGCTAAATAAAATTACTACACTTTGCCCTAATAATGCTGCTATACAGGGCTCAATTCATACCATTATAAAGTTCTGAACTCTAACACTATACAGCACCTAAATAATACTGCTATACAGTGCTCAATTAATACCATTATAACATGCTCACTATAACACTATACAGCACCCAAATAATACTGCTATACAATATCTAAATAGTACTGCTATACAGTGCTCAATTAATACAATTATAAAGTGCTGAACTATACAGCTCTTAAATAATACTACTATACAGTGCTCAAATAATACCACAATAAAGTGTTCAACTATAACACTATACAGCACCCAAATAATACTGCTATACAATATCTAAATAGTACTGCTATACAGTATCAAAATAGTACTGCCATGCAGTGTTCAATTCATACCATTATATAGTGCTCAACTATAACACTATACAGCACCCAAATAATACTGCTATACAATATCTAAATAGTACTGCTATACAGTGCTCAAGTAATACCATTATGAAGTGCTAAACTATAACATTATGCAACACCCATAAAATACTGTTATACAGTACCTTAATAGTACTGCTATACAGAGCTCAATTCCTTTATAAAGAACTGAAATATAACATTATACAGTGCCTGAATAATACTTTTAAACAGTCCTTAATACCATTATGAAGTGCTTAAATATGTCATTACACAGTGTACAAATAATGCCGTTATATAACATCCAAGTTTAACTGCTATAACGTGTCTAAATAATACTGCAATACAGTGCTGAAATATACCAATACAGAGTGTCCAAATACTGTTATCTAGTGTTCAAGTAACACTGTACAGCACTCAAATACATGATTCCATCGTACATTGTCCAAATGAGACTGCTATAAAGTACCAAATATTAATACTCAACACAATACTTTGCCCACAGTATGGTGCTATTCAGTGCCAAAATTATAAAACAGTACAGTAACCAAATGCTCCCACAATGCAGTACCTAAATAAAATTGAAACATACAAGATTGTTGGCTACCCCTAGTCCATCTTTCTTTTCTTAATATGCTTCAAGTTTGTTCCAATTATGTAGTACTTTTTTGGTAAAGTAATATTTTCACGTTTTCATTTTCAGATATACTGTAGTACAAATAATACAATGCAATAATATCAGTACAAAGTACTCTAATAATACTTCCATACAGTTCTCGAATAGTACTGCTGTACAGTTTTTAATACTAGTTCAATACATTTATTAAATTAAACTGCAGTACAATGCCCAAACAATAAAACCTAACCGTACTAAATTATTAGCTCTATAGAAAGCTTAATAATACCACTATATATGGCTCAAACAATACAGTAACAGAATATTTTTTTCTATACAGTACCCATATATTACTTCTACAGTGTCGAAAAATATTGTTCTACTGTCACAACCGCAGGTAGTGTTTGACCAGGGATGGGACAAGGTGGACACCGACAGTGAGCCCTGAACTTCTCCCCATCCTCTCCCCTACTTGCGACTGTGGACAACCACAGAGACGGACGCTCCTCTGTGACAATGGGTAACATAAAATAAAGACAAACAAACACAAGCAAAGTGAAAGGTACAATAAACCAAATTCAGGTGACCAGGTATAACATATAGAGGGTAAAGACACACGGAATACACTAGCACACAAAAAAAAAGACTAATAGCTAGCAAAGGATTAACAGACCAAATAAGTATATAAAGGAATTCATGGGTTCGGTCCAGCACGTGATTGGATCAGAGAACCAGAACCCAGACCAACAAGTGGAGGACAAGTGGAAAGGCAAAGTTTCAATCAAAGGCAAAACAATGGTTAACTGTTAAGTGGCCAGAGGAAACTCGCAGGGAAGAGATGAGTGTGGTAAAAAAAAAAAATCAAGAGGAATAGAGCAGTATTCTATGTTCAAACATGTGGGAGGAAAAAAAACATGACTAAAGCGCAGTCTCAGCCATTTACCATGAGCTGGGGGCCACGCCAAGTTCCAAAACGGTACGGGCATGACATCTACAATGTGTAATGCTACTTCCATACACAAACCAAATATATAGTACCCACACAGTAAAGGATTTTATACAAGGATAAAAGTTAAGGAGGTTATCAGGGGAGAACTTTTTTTTTCATTTTGCCCAGGCAGGGGGTATATAGCCTCTTCGCTCCGCTGCCACCACCTTTTCCAAAATGATTTATTTATTTTTTTACTACCTTAAGGGCGACGGTGCGGTGATCCCTATAGTGTGCTCCTGTTTTTAAAAAGCCTCCCGATTCCTACACTCTGAGACAGTTTTTTTTATTTTTAAGTGCCACTGGACAACCCTACATCTTCCATATCTATATTATGTCTCTTTCTTTTCTATTTTTTATTACTATGCACCACAAGCTTTGTCTCCTCCTATCAAGTCAATCTCTACCAGCACCTGTCTGACCTCCGTGTTATTCCAGGTCTCCACATAAGGTTAAAAAAGGCTAAGTAGGTGGACATTTTGGAAAGATGAATCCATCCTCAGTCGATCTCCCCTCAGTACTTTTCTTGTTTAACCCCGTCCTGTAATCATTATTAATGAATTGCCCTTGTCAGGACCTTGTCATGTTCCATCTACTTTATTGAATGTTTTTGTTCCAGCAGATACTATCTATAGCCGACGAGGTGTTTTCTAATTACACATCTCACCGTTTCGTGTTTTACTTTTATTATCGAAGTCAAGGTACAGGATGATTCACAGTGTTTTGTCTCGTCTCACAAAAACACCCGAAGAGGTCGTAGAGTTTACCATCAGCAACTTTGTGTCTTCTCTTGTATAGTTTAAAGAGATCATTGGGAAGACACTTGGAGGCTTATCTTTTAAAGGTTATTCAGTGAACATGACTTTCGATTACGTACTTTAACCGTTCAAGAAGATAGAGAGGCGCTGTTAGAGGACCAGTGATGTATGATCCCTCCACTAACATCTGACAGGCCAATACTGGTGGAAGCAAGAAGTCATCAGCCATAACTGTTGAATTATTATTTGTGTTTATATCCATGAAGCGCAATCAGTAAAAGAACAACTCGCAGCGACCTTATGTTCCCCCTGTAGCATCTCCTCAATTATTTCAGACTCCTCCGTCTTCGATAAAACTTTGTTCATCATCCCAACCTTTATAAAGATAGTTTCTTACATGTCTAGGCCCTAAGAAAGGTACAGACACTATATATACCAAGGACTTGTAGGTTTAGGGCCCACTGCCATCTCAAATACTAAAATGTATGTCAGGTACCAAGCACAATGATAAGAACTTGTGAAATTTTAAGAACCCTATAAAATGGGGCAAATATTGGCTAAAGTGGCTGATACCTCCTGTATAATAGGGCCAACAATGAGGATGATCACATCACTTTAACCAGCTTAAAATAAATGCTTATTGACTGAACATCTCCCAGTGTGATCAGGGGATCATATATTATAGAACAGGAGAGCCGGATGAGCGATCCAATCATCATTCTTCCATCCCTCCCATGCAATGGTCGAGCCTTGTAGTAGGCTTTATAAAATTAGAATTTATAGATCTTCCAAGCAAAATGAGAGCGGGCCCATCACCTGACAGAGAAGTGAAACGGAAGTAACAATAACTAAAGGTAATAGCACCTTATATGAAAAAAACTTACATGGTGATGCTAGAGAGCAGAAAGCCAACTGTTTTTTTTTTATTCACTTAAATATGGTACAATATCCTTGCACCTGAGTACCCCCTCCTAAAATTTAATCTGTCGTCCCATACAGTTACGGTTATAGTTATTCCCACACTACATAGCAATGTTATAATGGCACCACTGTATGTTTAGTATCCATGAGTGGTATATTCATATTATATTGTGGTATTATTTAACTGCTATGGAACAGAAGAACCAGTTCAGTCTTTCCATGAAAAAAGCCATGGGGCCGCTCATTTTGCTCAGATAGATCCAGAAATCTTAATCTCACCCAGGCAGGAGGCTTACTCTCAGATTCCACTTGGAGTGCTATAGTGTTTTGTAGCTATCTTAGCAGGACTAGGATAACATCTGTTTTAAGGTTTTTATTGTGAGTCTTTTTCATCAGTTTTTATCTATATATAGTTTACTTCATGCCTAGACAGCCAATGGGTGTCAAAGCATATTGGGTATTGTCATTTGGCAACAGCTGGAGGGTTGAAGGTTGCACACCATTGGTCTAGGACCTTCTAATAAAAGGGGAACAACTTTCAGGCCTAGCCAATTATACTCTCAAGTGTTAGAGCCGATCACTTTAGTCAATTAACACATAATAGGTAATCTATAAATATCCAGCTTTTTCCAATCCCTTGGTCTCAGGGTCTTTCCTATTCTCTTAGTCTCAAATGGTTTAGACGTCAATATTTGCTAAGATTTGCTTAGCCTGTTGGATCAAGTGGAAAAAGTGACCAGGACCTTGTGTACCACTTCAGGCTACAACACAGAGGACTATAATATCTTGTGTACAGTCTGTATCCTGACCTGAACTATTTTCTTAAAAATAGCGAAGCCAAGAAAAGAGAAGGTTCTACCTCTTCAGAGCCCCTGAACCCAGCCTAAAATAAAAAAAAAGTCTGGCCACTAGTGAAAAATGTCAAACTCCAGGGGCAGGGGAAAATATAACAAACCACCCAACTCTCCTCTTCCTGTGCATCTCTAGCATTGGATTGCCGCTGTGGGAACCTGGTTGATAAACGGCCCGCTCAGCCAGTCAGTGACTGGGATGAGACACTGCTCCAGTAACTGATTGGCTGAGCGGCTGTCCATCAGCTGGGATGGGCATTTTCCCCCGAGTCTTGACATCATCACATCTCGGGAAAAAATGCCTTCTGGTGGGGGTCCCGGGGCTGGTCAGACTGTGCAACACGGGCATGGGGAAAGGTAAGCCATGCTTCATTGCTATATTCTCCCCTGCCACCTGTCAAATATTAAAAATGCTGGGACTTCTCCTTTAAGAACTTTAGGGATTCAACATCTTAGGACCGGTCTACAAAACTACTATAAATATGGGTTAACTTTTGCAGTGCCATTGACCTCCTGCCATCATCTGCCTAAGGTAAGATCTGTTCCTCAATTCTATGGAAGATGCTCAGTAAAAGTTACCTGTTATAGTCCGTAGTTTAACATTCATCAGCGGGTACCATACCACATAAATATAACCAAGACAGTTCACACAGGTATTTGAGCTTTTCTGAAATTCCTTGGGGGATATGCAGTCACCAAAGAGAGCCCCCATTGACTAGGATGTTAATGTTCATTCATTGATGGAAATCTCCTTTAAGATTATGGAAACTTTCTATAAACTTCAGACTGCAATTAGTGACAAAAATAGAGTCCTTTCTTACTGCGTAGTACTGTAGTCTGCAATGCACTTACTGCAGTGCAGAAGGATCGAAGGTTTCCTTCTGCTAGAAAATGTGCGGATATAAGTGAACGCTGCTGGTATATAAGCCGTACATTTACAGGGTCCATATCCTCTCACAAAAAGTCAACACTGCCTGTAGGAGACTTTTTCCTATGTACACAAAAACCGTACGGCACAGCCAGGTACCACTAAGATCTCTGCAGACGCCTGCACAAGTCTGATAGCTGCTCATAGATCTGCAGCTTTCTGTTTACAAGCCGTGCCCCACAGATGAGAGCGATGACAAGACATCCATACCTGCTGTAGTGATTACTCACTGTGAACAGATGTGACGGGATCATTTCTCTGCTGCGATGACACCTGTCTCCTCAGGATTCAGGGCAATTGCAGCTGAGCTTTATAATGAATCCAGAACAGACAGTAAGATTACATATCATGGCTCTGGGTTTGTATTTTGTTGGTTAATAACTTAAAAATATGCTGATCCTGCAAAATGTTTAGCTCTTCTGTGTGGTGGATGTGTCCTGTGTGGTGTAGTATAGAGGAGGTGTCCTGTGTGGTGTAGTATAGAGGAGGTGTCCTGTGTGGTGTAGTATATAGAGGAGGTGTCCTGTGTGGTGTAGTGTATAGAGGAGGTGTCCTGTGTGGTGTAGTGTATAGAGGATGTGTCCTGTGTGATGTAGTATAGAGGAGGTGTCCTGTGTGGTGTAGTATAGAGGATGTGTCCTGTGTGGTGTAGTATAGAGGATGTGTACTGTGTGGTGTAGTATATAGAGGATGTGTACTGTGTGGTGTAGTATAGAGGAGGTGTCCTGTGTGGTGTAGTGTATAGAGGATGTGTCCTGTGTGGTGTAGTATATAGAGGAGGTGTCCTGTGTGGTGTAGTATAGAGGAGGTGTCCTGTGTGGTGTAGTATAGAGGAGGATGTGTCCTGTGTGGTGTAGTATAGAGGATGTGTCCTGTGTGGTGTAGTATAGAGGATGTGTCCTGTGTGGTGTAGTATAGGGGATGTGTCCTGTGTGGTGTAGTATATAGAGGAGGTGTCCTGTGTGGTGTAGTATAGAGGAGGTGTCCTGTGTGGTGTAGTATAGAGGAGGTGTCCTGTGTGGTGTAGTATATAGAGGAGGTGTCCTGTGTGGTGTAGTGTATAGAGGAGGTGTCCTGTGTGGTGTAGTGTATAGAGGATGTGTCCTGTGTGATGTAGTATAGAGGAGGTGTCCTGTGTGGTGTAGTATAGAGGATGTGTCCTGTGTGGTGTAGTATAGAGGATGTGTACTGTGTGGTGTAGTATATAGAGGATGTGTACTGTGTGGTGTAGTATAGAGGAGGTGTCCTGTGTGGTGTAGTGTATAGAGGATGTGTCCTGTGTGGTGTAGTATATAGAGGAGGTGTCCTGTGTGGTGTAGTATAGAGGAGGTGTCCTGTGTGGTGTAGTATAGAGGAGGATGTGTCCTGTGTGGTGTAGTATAGAGGATGTGTCCTGTGTGGTGTAGTATAGAGGATGTGTCCTGTGTGGTGTAGTATAGGGGATGTGTCCTGTGTGGTGTAGTATATAGAGGAGGTGTCCTGTGTGGTGTAGTATAGAGGAGGTGTCCTGTGTGGTGTAGTATAGAGGAGGTGTCCTGTGTGGTGTAGTATATAGAGGAGGTGTCCTGTGTGGTGTAGTGTATAGAGGAGGTGTCCTGTGTGGTGTAGTGTATAGAGGATGTGTCCTGTGTGATGTAGTATAGAAGAGGTGTCCTGTGTGGTGTAGTATAGAGGATGTGTCCTGTGTGGTGTAGTATATAGAGGAGGTGTCCTGTGTGGTGTAGTATAGAGGATGTGTACTGTGTGGTGTAGTATAGAGGAGGTGTCCTGTGTGGTGTAGTGTATAGAGGATGTGTCCTGTGTGGTGTAGTATATAGAGGAGGTGTCCTGTGTGGTGTAGTATAGAGGAGGTGTCCTGTGTGGTGTAGTATAGAGGAGGATGTGTCCTGTGTGGTGTAGTATAGAGGATGTGTCCTGTGTGGTGTAGTATAGAGGATGTGTCCTGTGTGGTGTAGTATAGGGGATGTGTCCTGTGTGGTGTAGTATATAGAGGAGGTGTCCTGTGTGGTGTAGTATAGAGGAGGTGTCCTGTGTGGTGTAGTATAGAGGAGGTGTCCTGTGTGGTGTAGTATATAGAGGAGGTGTCCTGTGTGGTGTAGTGTATAGAGGAGGTGTCCTGTGTGGTGTAGTGTATAGAGGATGTGTCCTGTGTGATGTAGTATAGAGGAGGTGTCCTGTGTGGTGTAGTATAGAGGATGTGTCCTGTGTGGTGTAGTATAGAGGATGTGTACTGTGTGGTGTAGTATATAGAGGATGTGTACTGTGTGGTGTAGTATAGAGGAGGTGTCCTGTGTGGTGTAGTGTATAGAGGATGTGTCCTGTGTGGTGTAGTATATAGAGGAGGTGTCCTGTGTGGTGTAGTATAGAGGAGGTGTCCTGTGTGGTGTAGTATAGAGGAGGATGTGTCCTGTGTGGTGTAGTATAGAGGATGTGTCCTGTGTGGTGTAGTATAGAGGATGTGTCCTGTGTGGTGTAGTATAGGGGATGTGTCCTGTGTGGTGTAGTATATAGAGGAGGTGTCCTGTGTGGTGTAGTATAGAGGAGGTGTCCTGTGTGGTGTAGTATAGAGGAGGATGTGTCCTGTGTGGTGTAGTATAGAGGAGGATGTGTCCTGTGTGGTGTAGTATAGAGGATGTGTCCTGTGTGGTGTAGTATAGGGGATGTGTCCTGTGTGGTGTATATAGAGGATGTGTCCTGTGCGGTGTAGTATAGAGGATGTGTCCTATGTGGTGTAGTATATAGAGGATGTGTCCTGTGTGGTGTAGTATAGAGGATGTGTCCTGTGTGGTGTAGTATAGAGGATGTGTCCTGTGTGGTGTAGTATATAGAGGAGGTGTCCTGTGTGATGTAGTATAGAGGATGTGTCCTGTGTGGTGTAGTATATAGAGGAGGTGTCCTGTGTGATGTAGTATAGAGGATGTGTCCTGTGTGGTGTAGTATAGAGGAGGTGTCCTGTGTGGTGTAGTATAGAGGAGGATGTGTCCTGTGTAGTGTAGTATATAGAGGATGTGTCCTGTGTGTTGTAGTATAGAGGAGGTGTCCTGTGTGGTGTAGTATAGAGGATGTGTCCTGTGTGGTGTAGTATAGAGGAGGTGTCCTGTGTGATGTAGTATAGAGGATGTGTCCTGTGTGTTGTAGTATAGAGGAGGTGTCCTGTGTGGTGTAGTATATAGAGGATGTGTACTGTGTGGTGTAGTATAGAGGAGGTGTCCTGTGGGGTGTAGTATATAGAGGAGGTGTCCTGTGGGGTGTAGTATAGAGGATGTGTCCTGTGTGGTGTAGTATAGAGGATGTGTCCTGTGTAGTGTAGTATATAGAGGATGTGTCCTGTGTGGTGTAGTATAGAGGAGATGTAATGTGTGGTGTAGTATAGAGGATGTGTCCTGTGTGGTGTAGTATATAGAGGATGTGTCCTGTGTAGTGTAGTATATAGAGGATGTGTCCTGTGTGGTGTAGTATAGAGGAGGTGTCCTGTGTGGTGTAGTATAGAGGATGTGTCCTGTGTGGTGTAGTATAGAGTATGTGTCCTGTGTGGTGTAGTATAGAGGATGTGTCCTGTGCGGTGTAGTATAGAGGAGGATGTGTCCTGTGCGGTGTAGTATACAAGATATCTCCTACCATGTTTCCCTGAAAATAAGACAGTGCCTTATACTAATTTTTGTTCCAAAAGAGGCACTATGTCTTATTTTCGGGGGGTGTCTTGGGGAGAGAGAGAAGTGAGCGGCACGGGGTGGGATGTGAACTGAAGGTCTACATACTCTATCTCGCAGCGCAGGTGATACGGGAAGACTTCGGACACTGACCTACACCCAGGTAACGATGGCTGGGGCTGGTTTCACCCTGGTAGGACGGGTACCCCGACACTGTAATGCAGAAGATGGTCAGAGACAGCACAGTCTAAACACATGCACAAGTATCTCTCAAGTATTCTCTAGAGTTATGAGAGATGTGAGAGGGGAGGGAGAGATGTGAGTGACACAGGGAGAGATGTGAGCGGCACGTGGACGGAGGAAGAGAGGTAAGCAGGACAGGGAGGGATATGAGCGCCACAGGGAAGGAGAGAGGTGAGCGGCACAGGGAGGGATGTGAGCGGCACAGGGAGGAAAAGAAGGTGAGCGGCACAGGGAGAGAAGTGAGCGACACAGGGAGGGATGTTAGTGGCACGGGGAGGGAGAGAAGTGAGCGACACAGGGAGGGATGTTAGCGGCATGGGACAAGCATGGGGAGGGAGGGGGTGAGCGGTGGCAGGTGGTGGTGGGCGGCTGTACTTTCAAGGGCTGCCTTATTTTTGAGGGTATGACTTGCTTTGGGCTAGTTGATAGACTAGTTGAGGTGTCTAATTTTAGGAGTATGTCTTATTTTCGGGGAAACACGGTACTAGAGAATCTTATAAAGAATATACTATACACTAACACTATAGCTCTATTCCCCTGCGACTCATTTTTTGTTCTTTTTCAGTGACTAGTGAGCGGTATTATACGGTATTAGTCACAATATTACTTTTCCCATTTGACTTCATGTTCTCTCTGCTCCTTTTTTTCCCTTCCCTCCAACATTTCTGCCCCTATTCTCACTTGTATTGGTGTTTCCATCTCGCCAGCAATGTCCTCTGTCATAATAATGCTAAATAATTGTTTGTGTCCTTATGTTGTGCTCCTCGTTTTTCTTGGAACATATTAATATGATGCCGGCGAGATGAGTCGCTTATGCCCAAAACGGTAAAAGATAATGAAACTTTATAAAGGAATCAATAGGTGCTCAGAGCTATTAATACAGAGAACATTCTGCAGCTAAATGGGATTTTATTGTTGCTGCAAACAAAATACAACAGGAAAAGGCGAGAAACTCTGACATTAGCGATACCGGTAAATATATACAACATGAATATTTCTCGGTCGTCTTCACCGATCATTTATTCTGCCGGTAATTAGAAAACATATAATTTCTTTTTACAGGCCAAACATGAAGCGTTGGTTCTCCGATGCAATAGCTATACCCTGTACCATTATAAGACTGGAGTCTTCACATGGCTGACATGGCTCTGAACCGCCGCCATCCCGGGGGCTATCTGCATCCCAGGACCGTGGCAATTAGTGGGCACGGTCTGATCTCTGTGCCTGCTAATTAGCCATTGAAATGCAGATGTCAAAGTGGACAGCTGCATTTGAAAGGCTATTTTCCCCCATACCTGGTGGTCTAGTGGGGGGATCGCCCCCTCACAACGGGATTGCGGAGGAAGGGACCCCACATCTGGTCTGGCCGGGGGTCTGGCGCTGATCCTGGCTCAGCAATCGATTGTTCTCGACTGCAGCAGCTGAGAGCATTGGAGCACTATAAGCATGGTAATAGAGCAATTTTAAGGAACATTTATTTTTTTTAAAAAGGTTTTATTTTTTAAAAGCCATCAAATAAAATAAATGTTACACAAGTTACATATCATTGTAATTGTACTGACTGGCTAGAGGAACATGTATAACAATTCAGTTTTATCCTAGGGCGAATGACTAAAGATGAGCGAACCGGGTTCGGGTTCGAGTCGATCCGAACCCGAACGTTCGGTATTTGATTAGCAGGGGCTGCTGAAGTTGGATAAAGCCCTAAGGTTGTCTGGAAAACATGGATACAGCCAATGACTATATCCATGATTTCCACATAGCCTTAGGGCTTTATCCAACTTCAGCAGCCACCGCTAATCAAATGCCGAAAGTTCGGGTTCAGATCGACTCGAGCATGCTCCAGGTTCGCTCATCTCTACGAACGACGTAAACACAAAACCTTCCCAAATAAAAATAAATTGCTTTTTTTTTTCAATTTCACCACACATTTAATTTTTCTGGTTTCGCAGCATATTTTATGCAAAAAGTCAGCCTGTCATTGCAAAGTACAATTAGTGGCGCAAAAAATAAGTGCTCATGTAGGTCTCTAGGTGGAAAAATGCAAGTACTGTGGCCTTTTAAGCACAAATGCACAAAAACAAATGCACAAAAATGGAAATTGGCCCGGTCCTTAAGGGGTTAATTTTATGATAGATTGAAAGGCTGCATTTCTAAGTACACCTGTTCCTGAAAAAAACAAGACCTCATATGGCCCTGTAGAAAACTTTTAGAATGCGAGGAGGAAAAAACAAAAATGCAAAAAAAGTAAATTGTCGCAGTCCTTAAGGCCATTTTGGGCTCTATCCTTAAGGGGTTAAGCTTGCAGCCCTGTGTCAAATTGGCATAGCCTAGAGTACCCGTGCACCACCTCTCCGTCCCTCATCTCCGCTCTCTTCATCATTAGGAATGCCCCGGGCAGGATTTCTCCTAATCATCACTTGTCTAAACACTGCGCATGTTCTGGATCCTTAAGGCACCTGTGCAGTGTTCAGACAAGTGATGAATAGGAGAAATCCTGCCTGGGGCATTCCTAATGAGAAAGAGGGCTGGGAGGAAGGACGGAGAGGCCACACTACAGGGCTGCAAGTTTAAAAGTAGTTTTTTAGGAGAATATCTGCATCACCTGCTGAATGTACAAGTTTTTTTTTTTTTGTGTTTTTTTTTTTGGGGGGGGGGGGATTGTGGGGACAAAGTCGCTTTAAACAAGAAAAATATGTAAACCAAAAATAACAAGTCAGATACATTGCTGTGTGTGCAGAAAGAGCATTATACATTATAATATCCCACATAGCATGGAATATAATGAAAACCATATAATGCAACGGGTACCTAAATATAAGGGAATATATAAGTAAAACACATTCTGGCCATAAAATATACCAAGAGGAAACACATGTATAATCACATGTATAATCTTCTATTTCTATTTATTTATACTTATATTTATGTACCCGCGGTATTAGGCTATGTTCACACTTACGTAAAATAACGGCCGTTGATTTCACCGGCCGGACTTTTGCGACCAAAACTTTTGCTTCCTAGCATGTTTTAAAGCGGGATGAAACAGGTCATTTACTTTAAATACTGCGCCCAGCCCGAGACACCACATCAAAATTACATCAAGTTTAATTGAGCAGATATAAGTTTTACGTTCGCGGCGGCATTGAAATCCACGGCTGTTGTTGCAGCATTACCGGCCGGAAATAATTGACATGTTCATTTTTCACGGGGACGTATAAACAACGGCCGTTATCTGATACGTAGTGTGCATTCAACGGCCGTAGTTACATTGCATTGCAGTCATAATAGGGAACCTCAAAACAACGGCCGTAGTTTTACGGCGAGGACTACGGCGGTTGTTTTACATAGTGTGAACACAGCCTTATAGTATGACCAGTCCCATATATTCCATACCATGTGCTTTTCATCCAATCTGGGCTATTATTATTACTATGTTATTAATGTTCCCGCAGCACACACAATAACATGCGTCTTTTTATTTGTTTATTTGTAATCCACTTCTTTACCTTTTTTCCATTTACCATCATGTTTTTCCCTATTTTACGTCTTGGTCCATGGTGTTATTCCATTACTACGGACCGCACTGGCTGAAACGCGTCGTATTACCTGTAGGACTATTATTTTGATGGAGTCTTGCTGCTTGTATACTTATACACTTAATGGATGTGAAGAGCAAATTTATTGTTTCCTGTTTACACTCTTGCACTTCTGCCATTACCACCGCTGGGATACTCATGGGGACAATCCATCAAATACCACCGTCCTGCTTCTCTGTCCAATGATGCCCCCCTCTCTTCAAGTGCGTAATTGAGAAATTGCTAGCAATCACCGATTTCTCACCAAGAGGTACACTACCCCAAAGTAGACTCTGAGGTTTTTGTCTATAGCCCAGCAGGGAAAGCACTGTTACACCCTCCCAGTGTGTAATTAGAGCTCACCTGTAATCATTACATATCATCTTGATGGGTAATCCGGTAAAGTAAAATACATGTTGAATCATCCCCATTCCTGGAGAGTAACAATTCGTTCCATGCTTGTTATTATCTTTTCCATCTTCTTTCCCCTTTTCTGAGCCTGCTGCTTTCTGCTGAAGACACATAAAACTGTGTGGGAGGTGTTCTCTCTGTCTCTCCCCTCTTCCCCCCTCCCTTCTGAGACTACTCATGTAAACAGTGTCCCTGTCCGTCTGTCTCTGCACTCTGTAATGCTGGGAGGGTTGGGTGCGTTCAAATTGAGGAAAGAGGGAGTAATTCAGAGCATGTCAATTCTTTTAGTGGAGAGCCGCACAGAGTGGAGGCACCCTATATTTTACATTGAGAAACTGAGGTAGGCGGAATTCCAAGCGGAGTCCACGGCGGGGATTCCCCTTGGAATTTCCACCCCTTTTTGAGGTCAAATTGCTGGTGACCTTACTGATATTAACCCTCCCGCATTACAGAGTGCAGAGACAGACGGCCAGGGATGTTGTTTACATGAGCCGGGAGAGGAGGGGAGACAGAGTGAACAGATCATACACAGTTTTCTGTGTCTTCAGCAGAAAGCAACAGCTCAGAACTGGGGTAAGGAGACTGAAAAGATAATAACAAGTATGGAAGAAATTGTTAGTCTCTAGGAGGGGAGATGATTTAGTATGTATTTTACCTGACCATATTACACCTTTATCTTAAGGACGAGCTTTTCAGTGTATATTACTATCCTATAATATTATGTTTATTAGCAATTATAGCCTATGAGATATAAGTCTGGTTAGCTTGTGTTTCTGGGTCCTGTGCAGCATCGATATAATGTCCATTCTCCCTCTCGGTGCCTGCCGCGCTGTACATTTGTTACAACATTTTTAAGTATGGATTAATCTGTCATGTGTGCTAAATTGCTATTCAGTTTGATAGATGCACAAATAAAAAGCAGTAGACAGGTTGCGGCTTGGCAGTGTATCAAACCCAGGAACATAGACTGGATGCCGGTCACAGTGGACATCTGAGTATTTCCAAGTTGCATGCTTTGTGACAAGCGAAACAGATGAAGGTAATATCGAAAGCAATGCAAAATCATAAGCGGTCCCTGCAAAAAAGCAGCTGTAAATACAGCCCATGATAAATGTGTCATTGATGTAAGTCCAGAAATACAGGAATTGAGGCGCATAGCGAAGGCTGGGGAGGATTAAAATCTGTGTGTACTGGAAGTTTGGCTGAGGACTCGCTTCTCGGATCACGCATCATAGTGGAACATTACATTATGTTCTATGCCCAATCAGGGCTGGCCTTAGGGTAGACGGCGCCCTGTGCGAAACTTTTTTCGGCGCCCCCCACCACCACCAAATCCTACCGCCCAACCCCACTGTCAGCTGCAGTGTTGCATGACCACAACCCCTTCATACCCTATCAGGGTACAAAAATCCAGTAATAGTAGCAAATCCTTGCACTACTTATCCTCACCGTTCATCCAGCCAAGTGTACAGACGCTGGGGCACAGGAAGCTCGTGCAGGTAAATGGTGGTATTACAGTGACGCACAGCGGTGCTCAGTCCATGAGAGGTACTTACAAGAATACGATGTAGAAAATAATAGCGAGACGGCACTCACGGGATTCAGCTGGATGCTGTTTATTTGCAAGGCTTCCCTGTATGCCATTGCATTTTATATTCGGTGATTTTTGCAACTAAACAGCATCCAGCTGAATCCAGTGAGTGCCGTCTCGCTATTATTTTCTACATCATACCCTATCAGGGGATGATGGGGTTGTGTTCATGTAACACTGCAGCTTTTAGGGGATCATGGGGGTTGTAATCATATAACACTGCAGCTATGAGGCTATGATGGGGGTTGTGGTCATGTAACACTGCAGCTATGAGGGGGGTTGTAGTCATGTAACACACACCAGCTACCAGGGTATAATGGGGGTTGTATTCATGTAACACACACCAGCTACCAGGGTATGATGGGAGTTGTAATCATGTAACACACACCAGCTACCAGGGTATGATGGGGGTTGTAATCATGTAACACACACCAGCTACCAGGGTATGATGGGAGTTGTAATCATGTAACACACACCAGCTACCAGGGTATGATGGGGGTTGTAATCATGTAACACACACCAGCTACCAGGGGATAATGGGGGTTGTAATCATGTAACACACACCAGCTACCAGGGTATGATGGGGGTTGTAGTCATGTAACACACACCAGCTACCAGGGGATAATGGGAGTTGTAATCATGTAACACACACCAGCTACCAGGGTATAATGGGGGTTGTAATCATGTAACACACACCAGCTACCAGGGTATAATGGGAGTTGTATTCATGTAACACACACCAGCTACCAGGGTATGATGGGAGATGATGGGAGTTGCAATCATGTAACACACACCATCTACCAGGGGATAATGGGGGTTGTAGTCATGTAACACACACCATCTACCAGGGGATAATGGGGGTTGTAGTCATGTAACACACACCAGCTACCAGGCTATGATGGGGGTTGTAGTCATGTAACACACACCAGCTACCAGGGTATAATAGGAGTTGTAGTCATGTAACACACACCAGCTACCAGGGTATAATGGGGGTTGTAATCATGTAACACACACCAGCTACCAGGGTATAATGGGGGTTGTAATCATGTAACACACACCAGCTACCAGGGGATAATGGGGGTTGTAGTCATGTAACACACACCAGCTACCAGGGTATAATGGGGGTTGTAGTCATGTAACACACACCAGCTACCAGGGTATAATAGGAGTTGTAGTCATGTAACACACGCCAGCTACCAGGGTATAATGGGGGTTGTAATCATGTAACACACACCAGCTACCAGGGTATAATAAGGGTTGTAATCATGTAACACACACCAGCTACCAGGGGATAATGGGGGTTGTAGTCATGTAACACACACCAGCTACCAGGGTATAATGGGGGTTGTAGTCATGTAACACACACCAGCTACCAGGGTATAATGGGGGTTGTAGTCATGTAACACACACCAGCTACCAGGGTATGATGGGGGTTTGGGAAATACTAGCAGCACTCAGCAGCCTGACAGACAACACATTGATGATGACACTCACTGTCAATGCTGCTGCTCCTTTTCATAGTCCAGTCCCTGGTAGGAGGCCTCCAGCTGCCGCCATCACTCCCCCTTCTCCCTCCTCACACACAGCAGGAGAGGGGGAGGGGCCGTCAGCAGCTCCGTGCAGCATGTGAGTTTAAGGAGAGAACCAGCCAGGGCCAGAGGCGGCATCAGGGGGCTGAGAGGGCCGCACTTGCCAGGTACTGATGGTCTGGCAAGTGCCTGTGTGGCCCGAGGGCGCTGTCCGGAAGGCAGGAGAGGGGAAAGGAGAAAACCCCTGCGGAGGAGGAGGGCGCTCCTGCAGACAGAACATCTAACAGCAGGAGCGCCCCTGCTGGCCGGGAGTGATGCTGCGCCCTGTGCAACCGCACTAGCTGCACACCCCTAAGGCCGGCCCTGTGCCCAATAAGGAATTTTTTCATATGATCAGTGTCGCCCCCTATAGTGCACTTAATATGAATGGGGAAAAAGGAATAATTATTGCACTGGGCGTAAAATGTTTAGGTCTATACAGCCAAACTCTGAATCTTCAATGGTCTAGATCAGTGATTTTCAACCAGTGTGCCGTGGCACACTAGTGTGCCGCGACACATGGTCGGGTGTGCCACGGGGAAAGTTCCCCAAACTATGGTGCCCCTGTGAAAAAGGAGAAAACAATGGGGGAGAGAAACCTGGGGATGGGGGAGAGAAGCAGGGGGGAGAGAAACATGGGGATGGGGGAGAGAAACAGCAGAGAGAAGCAGGGGGGAGAGAAGTATGGTGGAGAGAAGCAGGGGGAGAGAAGTATGGTGGAGAGAAGCAGGGGGAGAGAAGTATGGTGGAGAGAAGCACAGGAGAGAAGCAGGGGGGGAGAAGTATGGTGGAGAGAAGCACAGGACAGGAGAGAAGCAGGGGGGAGAAGTATGGTGGAGAGAAGCACATGAGAGAAGTTTGGTGGAGAGAAGTATGGTGGAGAGAAGCAGGGGGAGAGAAGTATGGTGGAGAGAAGCACAGGAGAGAAGCAGGGGGGGAGAAGTATGGTGGAGAGAAGCACAGGACAGGAGAGAAGCAGGGGGGAGAAGTATGGTGGAGAGAAGCACAGGAGAGAAGCAGGGGGAGAGAAGTATGGTGGAGAGAAGCACATGAGAGAAGTATGGTGGAGAGAAGCACAGGGGGGAGAAGAAAACAGGCCCAGGTTTCAGTGAGTATAAATACATTTAGAATCTATATTATTAACTATATGTATAATATGTACTGTTTTAGTGTCATTTTGTGCCATTTTGGTTGGTGGTGTGCCCCGGGATTTTTTAAGTATAAAAAGTGTGCCGCGGCTCAAAAAAGGTTGAAAATCACTGGTCTAGATGAACCAGTTGCAGTAAAGAGCTGGAGTGAATATGCAAAGTTCCTGGGCCCCCCCCCCAACACACACACACGTACACACACCTTACGCCCAGAAGGGTGGCTCCTATTAGGATTAAACTGTGCCTTCCAGATTGTGGAAGAGATGCCATTTAACTAAATACCATCTCTTTCTCCATTTGCTCAGGATCTGGCTTTATATCTGCAAAATAACATCAAGGGAACCCCAAACACCATTGGGCACCCATTGCTGTCGAAAAGAGGGTAGCACCCGTTGAATCGGGGCCCACGCGGCCACCAGATGCTGTGTCTGTTTGTTTTTTTAACCGTGAGTGCTCGTATTGAGAGCTCACAGTTTAAATGATGCAGTGCTGTCATTGACAGAGCGAGGAGCCATAGGCTCCCCGCCCTGCCAATAACTCTTGTGGATGCAGGCAGCTTGTGAGCTTGCAGAGCAGGGAGAGGAGACACACACTGGAGATCGGACCCCCCATTATTTCATATTTGTCTACCTACTGGTTATACCTCTATCTATACAACCCAGCATACGATTTGCTTCCCCTACCACCTGGTTGCATTGGTGACTCATTGGGAGGTGTCAGAAATCACTACCCCTAAAGCCTTCTATCTATGTATATATATATATCTATGCATATACAAAGTGAGAGTGAAAAACTGTCTCTCGCTTTCCTACTCTATGGAGGTTTAGGAAAGGGTTAACCACGTTTCTTTCTCAGTGATGGCCAGACAGTACCGGCACTTACTAAATAATTAGGCCGGTTTCATGAAAGCTTCAAATAGTGAGAAATGTAACTTTATCCATTAACATTCAGTGAACCTTTTTAATCGCCAAAATAAATGACTTACTTAAATTGTTTGTAGCCTTAAACGTTTCCCGTGCTTAATTATAGGCAAGGCGAGGTGTCATATTTAATGTGTCATCTCTCCGCCATTAATGAGAGCGCTGATCACAGAGGTTGCATCTATACACGGCCAGGCCTGGTGACATCACACCCCGCCCCATTGATGTTGTTCTCTGCCTGTAACCCACAGATCAGATCAATTGGCGCAATGCTTCTTTGATTTAACAACCTGTTTTCTTTGATTTTACATAGGACTTCGGGTAAGGTTACTACATTACCTGCCTGTACATGAGGAGCGGTGTTATTTCTGGGCATTATATGACTTCTATATCACATTTTTCACCAGTTTTCCCTTTGCAGTCTTCACCCATAATTTTCAGTTCCCTTTAAGCTACTTTGTAGGGCCTAGGCTCTGTGATATCTACCATACATGACATACGCAAAGAACAGGATCCTGTTTTTATATGTCTTTATAGTACACCCTAAGAGGCGACAGCAACATTCAAGGGTTTGGCCACTTTATAGTAAAATTGCTCAGTGTACAGTATTAGTAAGTGTACTCACTATATATATACTGATAGCAGCTCCCTGTGTACCTCATAGAACTAATATAGAACTCCCCCCTCCAGGCTGTGCTGCCCTGCTCTGTGGTGAGTCTGTCCATAAGATGGCGGATATGGAGAAGCATGTGACCATGCCCCGCCCCCGAGTGTCCACCATAGGCATATACAGGCTCAGTGGTGGACACTTAGGAGCTGGGCAAGGTCACATGCTCCTCCATGTCAGCCATCTTATGGACAGACTCACCACAGAGCAAGGCAGCACAGCTTGGAGGAGGGGAGTCTGATTTTAGCCCTATGTGGTACACAGGGAGCTGCTGTGAGTATATACAGTGACTATACTTACTAATACTGTACACTAAACTATTTTACTATAAAGTGGCCAACCCCTTTAGGACATCATAAAGTAGTAATGAACAGTCTAAGCTGTGAACTAGACCGATCAATTACTTACCATTAGCTTCTGTTTCTCTATGTGTCTCTCTCTGACTCTGTTCTCTAGACTTACTTTCCCTCCCATCTTACTCAACACTCCTCCCCTCTTCATGGCCCTGAATAGGCAGCATGTAACCTAATCTCTCAGTAAGTTGTTAGTCCATCTTGTATCAATAGGATTTGGGGGTGGAACAAGAGTGTAAAAAGCACAATAGAGTCGGTCAAAATGATTAGGTCCATCTATTTTTATTACAATAGCTTTTATGTATAATGTAAATAGAGCTCAAGTGCCCACTGGGTATTCTCCAGCAAGGCAGGAGGCCAAGGTTACCCAGGTCATCTTCTCCAAAGCTACAATTGCATGCCAACTTGCATCCCAATGGATTGGGTCAAAAAAGAATTGGGTTGGCTAACCCTGAACCCTTGCTATGCTGGGGAACACCTCCTGGGGACTTAAGCCTAATTTGCATAATATAAAGGCTTATATGGGTGCTAAGGTATCTCCAGGATCCTGATGACTAGCCCTTTACTAGCCATGTACTTAATCGCACACATTTTCTCCCCTGGACTGGATAAAAGAGGTAGACTAAAGGAACGGCTCCCTCAGAGCATTTTGGTGACATCTAGCAGAAGCTGACCTGGGGGAAGGTTATGTGACCAAAATCTAATGCATCCTTACACCCTAGCAAATCCCAATTCCTTAGTGTATGTGTTTGTAGCACTGTAACCGACAATGGGATACAGTAGACAGGTTAAAGTGACATTGTCACACCCTTTCCATATAGGAAGTTCTCAGCATTCTTTTTAAGCTTATATTCTGGCCATTTTTTTATCTTATCATATAACGGATTTCTTGGTGGTCTCTCACCTCCAAAATGCATGTTATTGTTGGTGGACAGTTTTCTTGGTGGGCCATATCCCCCCCTACATTGGCGCCATAGGCCCTGTCCACTCCATGATGTCATTGTCACCTAAGTCTACCCTCTCCGGAATGGGCCGACAAAATGCCTAGGCCCCTAATCACCGATGATGTCACAGAGGGGCGGGCCTGCCACACTGATGTAGGCGGAGATGTGGACGCCAACGATCATGGCACTCATACGGCACTGTCCACCAACAATAACTTGCATTTTTGAGGGGAGGGACCACCAAGAATTCATTTATACAATAGGATATGTATACTGTTCATTTCTGAAAGTATATCCGAAGATATTTATTGATTCCTACCTGCCAGCCCTTACCCTGACTACGACTACATACACCCATTCAACTGTTTTTCGATTTGTTAGAAATTTCCTATCTCCTAAATGAGATCCTATAGGTGAAATTATATGGGAAATAACTCCTCTCAAAAAACCCTTCCAGCTATCCCTTTAGGGGAATCCCTTATAGGCTACCAAGGAACCACCCGGAGCCCTGTTTGAGAAATTTAAATTTGTATGTACTAACTATACAGAAGCTGTGTATTGCATAGTGTACATATGTTGTGTATGGGCGTCTGGAAGCCATTAGAGGTGCTTTCCATTTTCTACCTGAGCAACCCACCATGACAAGCTAAACTGTGATATCCGCTTGGTTAAAACCATGAAATAAATAGGATGAGTTTCAGCCTGAATCTTCCTGCGATTCTACGTGCAGTCATTCAATTTGTATACACTGTACCCTGCATGCATAAACATGCATTTCCTTTCAGAAGTCGTATAAAAGATTTAAAGCTCCATCTGTTGGGACAAAAGATTATTGCAGTGTTCCAGGGAAGATGCATGTGCGGCAGAAGAACAGCATCCTGTTTATGTTGTAGACATCAGTCAAAAAATCCATGGATTTGTTTTTGCTTTGCATAGAAAATTATTGCTCCTTTAGTCTCACCGGCAAAAAGTGACTGTAACTGTGACTGATTTGGTTATATAGTTTTCATATAGAATGGATCTATATAAAACAAGTCACTGTGTAATTACCGGGGCAGCAAGCTGGGGGGGGGGTCACTTGTCAAGTGACCAAGGGTGGTAGGTTGCCCAGCCCTGCACCCACACCTTAGCACAAGGTGTGGGTGCAGGTGCGGCAAAAAATCAGCACAGAGTCCAGCACTTTAACAGAGATGACTTTTACTTAGGAGCTTCAGTGCAATACAGTTGATTGTAACACACAACTTAACAAGTGCAGGTACAGGTGGCAGTAGTACTGAAGGTAGCAACTTGGACAAGGAGTGAGAAGAAGAAGTGTAGCTTATCTTAAAGAAGGTATAGTTGAGCATGGAAAGAGTGTAGTCGGGGCCGTCTTGGGGGCCAGAGACGCAACAAGGCAAACAGAGAAACAAAAGCCAGAGATGGTAGCAGGAACTAAGCAAGGTAAACTGAACCAAAGGACAAAAAACAAGTGAAGGGATAAGGAAACCAGGAATACAGACAATCTGAGAAAAGGCAGGATCTAGCTGACAGACAAGCTGAACAAAGCTATCAAGAGCGCTCATGACAGTATCCTTAGTCTTTAGTCCCTGATAAAGGCTCTGGCCCTGGGCCAGGCCCAGTTATCACTGCAGCAGGAACTCTCTAGCTTGCTTGCCTGCTCTACCATAAAACCAGACAAAAGACCTCCCACTAGGAACTATTTCTATATAGAGGTGATAGAAGAGAGGAGAAGTGTGGTTGGCTATGGAGTTTCCTTCAGCTGTGCTCTTACAAAACAGATAGGGGAGAGTGAGACACCAAGTTGTTAAAGTGCCAAAGGTATCTTTATCCCCCGGTGTGACACCTGACAAAGCTACCTTTACCTGAGTGACATAAAACATAGTTAAATACCTGTGCAATACAGCTTATATAAACTCTGTAAGTGTAAAGTGTAAATGGTACAGTAGATACAGTAAAACACTTGCTGTCTAAGATATCTTGGACAGGGTTGACCTTGGGTATATTTGAATAGGTGGTTAAGGTTAGGTTGCAGCTACACGCTGTTAGGTTTGCCTATATAGGACTTTGCTTTAGCTTGGTGCAGTATAGTAACTTGAGGGAATGGGGCTTATCCAGATTCAAAGGTTATCAATAAGAAGGGTCTCTGACCACCTTAGGAGTGACAATAGAAAAATACCTGCTTCCACTGAGATAAATGTCCGCCTTGCCCATCCTGTGGGCATGGAATGACACACAATCAGGGATGCAGGCCCCAAATTTAGGTAAGCTAGCCATTGGGGTGCAGCATAATCTTGGCCTGTGCGCTAAACGAACTGCTGGCTTGACTTAGCCGTTCTTGAAAATCCTCCTTTTGACTGCTCTGATAGCCCCTCTATGTGGATAAGGAGATCCCCTTTGTCTTTCACTTCACTAAAATTGTGCTAGCCAGACAGAACTCTTTTGGTTCTAAACGACTCACTCACTGGAACCTCTCTCCTTGCTTCTCTCACACTAACGCCTCCTTCTCTTTAACTAACTGAAAAACTAAACTTACTCTTTCTCATTTATCTCCAGGGACCTCTAGGATTGAGGAAAACACACCTTGGGAAAGGATCTGGGCCTCTGGCACCCGCTCTGGGACACTGCACCTGGCATAATCCTGTATTATACTCCAGAGCTGCACTCACTATTCTGCTGGTTGGGTCACTGAGTACATACATTACTGATCATGTACTGATCCTGAGTTACATCTTGTATTATACTTAATCTTGTTTAACTTTCAAAATCTAAATTCCTATAATGTATTGCTGCCATCCGGTACACACTGTGTAATATAGACCTTTTCTCTGTATACTTCTGCCTGACGTTCTCAGATGGCGCCACGTCCTGTTTATATAAAATCCCCCTTGGCGCAACATGTTTTTATTTTACGTTTGCTGTAAACCAGAGCAGTCTGGCATTGCAGCATGATATTACCTGCTTATCTTATATGTAGCTGTGATACCATCATTGTAGGGAACAGCGTGTGCGGAGCCCATCACGATGAATGGAAGAAGACAGCCAGGCACTTATAGAGATGTAGCTGGAATTATCTTCCTGTGATTCCCCTTGTTACGCTCCTCTGGGATGGAGCAGGATTTATGTATAGTCTCCTAGTCATATGTAATGGGATTTTCTCTCGGGGAGTGCAGTTTCTCACTGTAGAGACCCGGTGGGTGAACAGTTTTTTTCCGACAGGAATTTTAAAGATTTGAATTTGAAAAATTTCTTAAAGTGGAAGATGTGAAAACTGGTTGACTTATTTTAGGAGTCTGGGGTCTGAATTCAGTTTAGGGTCTCGTCTAGGGTTTTTTTTGAGGAGTTTGGTCCAGGATCTATATTTATCTGAAGAGAAACCACCCAACATTCGCTCACTTTTATGTATGCTGCTTTTGGGCAGTAATTGCTCCTGTGTGTACTTTACGTGGCACCTACATCAATAGTATAGGGCGGCCCAAAATATAGAGATGAGCAATCCAAACCACAATCTTGGACCCCAGGGATTCCTTTCGGGCACAACTGCTAAAGCAGCATCAGCCACAAGGCAGGAAGTAAGGATCACATGACCTCAGGGTAGCCCATAGTTCCTTGCAAGCATTCATCCCACCCAATGAAAAGACAGTATAGAGGTGATCTCAAATTCGCTATAAAAGACTATGGACAAATCTTCAGCTGTCATTTTTAGACATAGGAGGTTTTAGTAGAAGATCTCTGTGAGGAACAAAGATATGATGAAGAAAACACAAACACAATAATTGAAGTTAAAGCAAGTTTGGTGTGCCAGTTTTTGTGGTACACTAACTGTTGTGTAAAGCCTATAAACATAGTTTCAGGGTGGATTCTAGAGATAGCATGTGATAAAATGAGGATCTGGTAAAGGACACAGAAAGGACTTCGATAAAACACAACACAATAGTGACAGGTTTTGTAGTACACCAATTGTTGTAAAAAAGCAGGGTGAAGAACTTTTTGTCACTTATGAACATGTTTTAACCCACCAATCCTCTTGCATTACCCAAAAAGGGATCATTTTTGGACCACTTGGATAAATCTATTGTTTAATCATCAAATATCTTTGAAAGTTGAGCTGTGATTGGTTGTTGTTGCCAGTTAAAACACAGATCAAAGGTACTTAGATGTACTCCTAGGTGGGTGTTATACAGGGATTTTAGGGCAACTAGGCAGTGTTATACACAAGTTTTGGGGCTATTGGAGAGGGGTGGGTTTGGTCTGAACCAATCTTTTATGTTAAAATTGTGAAACATTTGCTTACGTCTAATCAGCAGGGACTCCTGTGCAATCTCTAAGGCATACACTGCACACACCAATCAGCAAGGCATATGGTGCCACCATTGAGTTCTAGTCTCTTATTATAAAATATTAGTGTCCCTACATTGATCCACAATCCCTTAAAAAGCCCCTTAAAAGCAAGCCATGCATGTTCAAAAAGCAGTAAGGGTTTGTTTGTTTCTTAAGTCCTACAGTGCTCTCTGTTTCCTTCCAGCACAGTTGCACCCATGTATTACATCACTGTAACTGGGTCATGGGGTTATCAGCCTGACCCACAGAAAATCACAGGGTTTAATGTGACAGTGAAAATGGTCTGTACTGGGTCCTGTAAACCACAGGATGAGATCACCCATCACACCCTTCCCCTCCCCGATCTGTATGTTTCTGCTGCATTTGTATGAGAAACACATGGAAACCTAAATCTTTACATTTATACATTTATTATAACCATTTTTATTTTCAACAAGAGGGAAATTAACTCTATTTACAGGGGAACGAAAAGTTTTATGAAAAAAATGAACATTTTAGAAACTTTTATGTGTGAAAAGGAAAACCATTTGTCTACATTGTTACCTTGGTGGTACCTTGGTTTAAGAGGAACTTGGAACTTGGATCTGGGGACTACAGCAGTGTACTCTGACCCAGGAAGTCTCACCTCCCAAGTCATAGCAGATCCACTTTAGGCTGGGGCTTGCATCAGGGGACTGGACTGTGGAGGTGATCTCTCCATAGCTGTAAGCCCTCTCTACCCAGACAAATAGTGCTGCATGTATGTGCCCACATCTCCCCTGCTCATTCCTTCATACTCCCTGCAGTCTTTGTCAGTCTCCATTCCTGCTATAATGTGCCTGCACTCACACTCAGCTATATATACTGCTGCTATAATGTGCCTGCACTTACACTCAGCTATACACACAGCTGCTGCTACAATGTGTCCACATCTGCCCTGCTCGTTCCTTCACACTCCCTGATTGGTCCAGGCTGAACACACACCCCTTCCCCATTTCTGCCATGTGACCACACAGACCTCTGACAGCAGCCCTGCTTCTCTACTCTAGCCTGTTGTACTACACTACTGCATTATGGGGATCTACAGCTCCATCCTGTATCTACAAACTGCTGCTGTGTTTTTCAGGTTTATGCACTTACTATACATTGTAATTCATACTGATTTCTATACTGTACAGTAACTTTGACATATTCAGCTGTTTCTCATAGTTTGTTTCATCTGTTCTACGTTCTATGTTATTCAGAATAAAAAAAAATCATTATTTTTTGGGTGTGGAACCAATTGCCTGCACTTCAATGATTTCTTATGGGAAAATTTGCTTTGGTTTCAGAGTGGATTTGGATCACAGTCCCGGAACGAATTATGCTTGTAATTCAAGGCACCGCTGTATATAGTTTGAATAGCGAAAACCGTTTGTAGAACATATTATGTGCATGGCCAGATTTAGAGCCCCTTACAAAGAAGAGCTCCAATGTTTAAAAGGATTATTCAGGATTAGAAAAATCAAAGCTACTTTCTTGGAAAAACAGCGCCACCCCTGTCATCAGGTTGAGTGTGGTATTGCAGTTTGGCTTCATTCACTTCAATGGACCTGAGCTGCACCCACTGAGGACAGGCAAGGCGCTGTTTCTGAAAGAAAGCAGCTGTGTTTTTCTAAGCCTGGACAACCCCCTTTAACCCCTTAAGGACAGAGCCTGAAATGGCCTTAAGGACAGAGACAAATTTTATGAATATGACCTGTGTCACTTTATTCATTAATAACTTCGGGATGCTTTTACCTATCCGGACGATTCTGAGATTGTTTTCTCGTGACATATGGTGCTTTACATTTCTGGTAAATTGGAGTCGATACTTATAACGAATCTTTATGAAATAAAAAACAAAAAAGGTGAAAAATTGTGAAAAAATGCATTTTTCCAACTTTGAAACTTTCCTGCTTATACAGAAAATGATTATACCACATCAGTTATATATTAAATAGAATTAGCAACATGTCTACTTTATGTTGGCGGCATTTATTACACTATCGTTAATATCTTTTTTAGACAATAGGAAGCTTAAAACATTAGCAGCAATTTTCCAAAATTTCTGTAAAATTTCAAAATCAGATATTTTTAGGGACCTATTCAGGTTCAAAGTGTATTTGAGGGGACTGTATGTTAGAAAGCCCCACAAAGCACCCCATTTCAGAAACTGCACCCCCCAAACTCTGCAAAAGCTCATCCAGAAAGTTTTTTAACCCAGAAATAAAAGCTAAGGGAGGCATTTATTAAGTCCGGCGTTTTTTACGCCGGACGTAAAAATGCCCCCGCAGCTCCGGCGCTACAGAGATTTATGTAGAGGCGGACTGCCTCTACATAAATCCCGTGCGCGCCGTTGCGCACCGCCGAAAACCTACGCCAGCTGAGGACTGGAGTAGGTTTTCGGCGTACATTTTGGCGGAACGGATGATAAATGGCGCGGACTCTGAGACCGCGCCCTCCGTTCCGCCCACTCTCCGCCCCTTTTCCGCCCCCTTTCCGCCCCCTGGCGTACTCGGCGGAAAGTGCCGATTTGCGAATATTTTATTCGCAAATCCGCCATTTTTGCTTAAAAAAAGACGCAAATCGGCACTTTCCGCCGAAAATCATCCATTCGCCGGATGATAAATGTGGCCCTAAGTGTGTAAGAAATTGAATTGAAAAATTTTATTTTCTGTGCAGAGATTTTATTGTAATCCAATATCTTTCATAACTTTAAACCTATTATCAGAGAAATGCACCCCAATATTGATTGCCCCGTTTCTGCAGTTTATAGAAATACCCCATATGTGGCCCTAATGCATTGTTTGACGCAACCACAAGCCTCAGATATAAGGGAGCGCCTAGTGAATTTCAATGCCTCCGTTATATTTGGTCATTTTTGAATGTACCACTTCAGGTTGGCAGAGGCTCTGGGGTGCCAAAACATAAAAAACACCCCTAAAGGGACAGAATTTAGATAACTACACCCCTCAAGGAATGTAACAAGGGGTGCGGTGAGCATCTGGACCCCACAGGTGCTTCACAGATTTTCAGAACAATGTGGCGTGAAAAAGGAAAAATTAAATTTTTTACACTAAAATGTTGTTCTAGTCTTCAATTTTTCATTTTTATAAGGAGATAAAAGAAAAAAAAACACAAAACGTGTAGCGCAGTTTCTCCCGAGTACAGAAATACCCCACATGTGGACATAAAGTGCCAAGCGGGGGCAGGACAAGCCTCCAAAGGGAAGGAGCGCCAATTGGCCTTTGGACGCTGAATTTCACTGGAATGGATTTCAAGGGCCATGTCGCATTTACAGAGCCCTCGTGCTGCCAAAAAATTTGAAACCCCCAAGTGACCCCATTCTGGAAACTACACCCCTCAAGGAATCTAACCAAGGGTGCAGTGTGGATATGGGCCCCACTGGTAACGGACACAAATGTGGAACAATGTGACGTGAAAGGGAAATTTTTAATTTTTTCACTTTCACGGCACAAATGTGCCCATCATCAAGGGGTCCATATCCTCATTGTACCCCTTGTTAGATTCCTTGAGGGGTGCAGTTTCCAGAATGGGGTCACTTGTGGGGGGTTTCTAGTGTTTTGGCAGCACAACGGCTCTGTAAATGATCCTTCCCTTCGGAGGCTTGCCCTGCACCCACATGGCGCTTTATGTCCACATGTGGGGTATTTACGGACCCGGGTGTCACAGCCGCGGCGGCGTCCCGCGTTCCGGGCCGCCGCCGCAACCGCTTCCTGCCCCATGCAGCAGCCGGTGTCCATAGTCGGGGACCCGGCGCTGCTATCACCTCGGCCCCGGGGGGCGCCTCACCTCTCCACGCTCCTGTCTCCCGCTGTGCCGGCCGGCGCGCGCGTCCCCGCCTCCTAGGGCGCGCGCGCGCCGGCTGTCTCAGATTTACAGGGCCAGTCCGTCCCTAATTGATAGTTGCACCCAATCACTCCCTATAAATCCCAGCATGCCCTGTCCCCTGTGTTGGAGCCTCTACATGCTTCCCATAGCGTTTGGCCCAGCTCCCTGTTGTTCCTGTGTCCTGTCCGTTACCTGGTCCCAAGTCCCTGTTCCTGAGTCCTGTCCGTTACCTGGTCCCAAGTCCCTGTTCCTGGTTCCTGTTCCCCTGTCACTCCACCTGTTCCCGTGTCCAGCCTGTCACGTGCTCTCTCATCTGCAGACTATTGCCTGTGCCATCTCCTGCCACGCCTCGCCTGCCGACACCAGCAACCAAGCCAGGGGTAGCGACCTGGGGGTCGCCTGCCGCAGCAAGTCCATCCCGCCTTGCGGCGGGCTCTGGTGAAAACCAGCGGCCCCTTAGACTCCGCTCCCTGGTGAGGTTTGTGCCATCGCTGGTGCCGGTCCAGTGGATCCACTACTCCGGGCGTTACAGTAGGCTCCAACCATGGATCCCGGCGAGGTGCCCGATCTCCGTGACGTCGCCAGAGTGGTCACTCAGCAGGCGCAACAAATCCAGAAACAGTCACAGCAGATCCAGCAACTCACTGCCGCCTTACAGCAGCAGACTACTGCCCAGCGCACACCACCTCCTGACGCTTCTTCTTCACTCCGACTGGCCCTCCCATGCAAGTACTCTGGGGACTCTAAGTTGTGCAGAGGATTCTTGACTCAGTGCACCATGCACATTGAACTTTTGAGTAGTCAGTTTTCCACCGAGCGCTCTAAAGTGGCTTTCATCATCAGCCTATTAGAAGGTAGAGCCCTGGCCTGGGCCACGCCACTGTGGGACCGTGATGATCCAGTTGCTGCCAATCTCCGGGCCTTCCTATTCGAGTTTCGCTCCGTCTTTGAGGAACCTGCCCGTGCTTCTTCAGCCGAGACTGCTCTCCTCAACCTCTCTCAAGGCAGCTCCTCTGTTGGTGACTACGCCATCCAGTTCCGCACCCTGGCAGCCGAATTGGACTGGAACGAGGCCGCCCTATTGGCCACCTTCAAGAAGGGCCTGTCTAGTCGTGTGAGAGACGTGCTCGCTGCCCGAGACCTGCCTACCTCCCTGAACGAACTCATTCTACTGGCCACCCGAGTTGATACTCGTTTTTCGGAGAGGGAGGAGGAGGTTCGGCATGAACATTTACTAACCCGTTCCCGTCGCCATCCCCAGCTGGCGCCGGTTTTCCAGAATCCTGACCTTTCGATGTCCCAACCCTCTCCTGAGATTCCTATGCAGGTGGAACGGGCTCACCTGACGCCTGATGAAAGAATCCGGCGCCTGGAGCAGAATCTCTGTCTCTATTGCGGGGGTTCCGATCACTTCCGGCTGGGATGTCCCCTACGTCCCCAAACATCCGGAAAATGCTCGCACCTAGGTCCGGTGGGACAGGTGTCCCTAGGTGTGAATGCCACCATTCCAAGTCTGTCTATGCCAGTTTCCATCCGGACTCTCTCAGGACGAAATCATCAGACTACTGCCTTCCTCGATTCTGGGTCAGCAGGCAGTTTTATTGCGGCAACATTGGTCCAAAGATGGCGGCTACCCGTGACCCGACTAGCCAGGCCCCTGACTATCTCCTTGGTCACAGGCGAAATTCTTACCGACCGTGTGTACTACCAGACCGCACCTTTAGTCCTCCAGGTGGGTCCTTTACATCAAGAAGAGATATCCTTCTACGTCCTGCCCCATTCTTCCCCCGCGGTCCTCCTGGGACTCCCGTGGCTGCAAGAACATGCCCCTCAACTGGACTGGAGAACCGGGGAGATTCTCAGTTGGGGTCAGGACTGTTCCAACCAGTGTCTCAGGTCACCTCAGACCAAGTGTACTATGTCGTTTCCTGTCCCAGCCAAGCCTCTATCCGACCTACCGGCAGAAGACCAAGACTCGGCGGATGCCTTCTCTGCCGAGGTGTACCCTCTCTCCGTACCCAAGACTAAGGTCGGGTCCTCTCACCACCGGGAGAACTTACAGAAGGTCCTCGTCCACAGACCCACAGTCCCTTGCCATGTTTTACCGCCTGATCGCCTAGCACCAGTCGTCACCTCCTCGCTTCGGAGAGTACCCCCCGGAAAGACTCATGTTCACCCTGCGCTTCGAAGAGGTATTTTGAAGTGGGGTCATTCCTCGTTGGAGGCCGGGCACCCTGGAGTCCGTAAGACCGGCCAACGGATCTCTCGCCACTACTGGTGGTCCAGTTTGTTTCAAGATGTCAAAGACTTTGTGGCTTCCTGTGCCATCTGCAGGCAAGAAAGAGGGGGAGGCCAAAGGGGGGGGGTACTGTCACAGCCGCGGCGGCGTCCCGCGTTCCGGGCCGCCGCCGCGACCGCTTCCTGCCCCATGCAGCAGCCGGTGTCCATAGTCGGGGACCCGGCGCTGCTATCACCTCGGCCCCGGGGGGCGCCTCACCTCTCCACGCTCCTGTCTCCCGCTGTGCCGGCCGGCGCGCGCGTCCCCGCCTCCTAGGGCGCGCGCGCGCCGGCTGTCTCAGATTTAAAGGGCCAGTCCGTCCCTAATTGATAGTTGCACCCAATCACTCCCTATAAATCCCAGCATGCCCTGTCCCCTGTGTTGGAGCCTCTACATGCTTCCCATAGCGTTTGGCCCAGCTCCCTGTTGTTCCTGTGTCCTGTCCGTTACCTGGTCCCAAGTCCCTGTTCCTGAGTCCTGTCCGTTTCCTGTCCCAGCCAAGCCTCTATCCGACCTACCGGCAGAAGACCAAGACTCGGCGGATGCCTTCTCTGCCGAGGTGTACCCTCTCTCCGTACCCAAGACTAAGGTCGGGTCCTCTCACCACCGGGAGAACTTACAGAAGGTCCTCGTCCACAGACCCACAGTCCCTTGCCATGTTTTACCGCCTGATCGCCTAGCACCAGTCGTCACCTCCTCGCTTCGGAGAGTACCCCCCGGAAAGACTCATGTTCACCCTGCGCTTCGAAGAGGTATTTTGAAGTGGGGTCATTCCTCGTTGGAGGCCGGGCACCCTGGAGTCCGTAAGACCGGCCAACGGATCTCTCGCCACTACTGGTGGTCCAGTTTGTTTCAAGATGTCAAAGACTTTGTGGCTTCCTGTGCCATCTGCAGGCAAGAAAGAGGGGGAGGCCAAAGGGGGGGGGTACTGTCACAGCCGCGGGGGCGTCCCGCGTTCCGGGCCGCCGCCGCGACCGCTTCCTGCCCCATGCAGCAGCCGGTGTCCATAGTCGGGGACCCGGCGCTGCTATCACCTCGGCCCCGGGGGGCGCCTCACCTCTCCACGCTCCTGTCTCCCGGTGTGCCGGCCGGCGCGCGCGTCCCCGCCTCCTGGGGCGCGCGCGCGCCGGCTGTCTCAGATTTAAAGGGCCAGTCCGTCCCTAATTGATAGTTGCACCCAATCACTCCCTATAAATCCCAGCATGCCCTGTCCCCTGTGTTGGAGCCTCTACATGCTTCCCATAGCGTTTGGCCCAGCTCCCTGTTGTTCCTGTGTCCTGTCCGTTACCTGGTCCCAAGTCCCTGTTCCTGAGTCCTGTCCGTTACCTGGTCCCAAGTCCCTGTTCCTGGTTCCTGTTCCCCTGTCACTCCACCTGTTCCCGTGTCCAGCCTGTCACGTGCTCTCTCATCTGCAGACTATTGCCTGTGCCATCTCCTGCCACGCCTCGCCTGCCGACACCAGCAACCAAGCCAGGGGTAGCGACCTGGGGGTCGCCTGCCGCAGCAAGTCCATCCCGCCTTGCGGCGGGCTCTGGTGAAAACCAGCGGCCCCTTAGACTCCGCTCCCTGGTGAGGTTTGTGCCATCGCTGGTGCCGGTCCAGTGGATCCACTACTCCGGGCGTTACACCGGGGAATTGCTCTACACATTTTGTGTGTTTCTTTCTCTTTTGAACCTTTGTGAAAATGAAAAATTCATGGCTAAACCAACATTATAGTGTAAAAAATGTAATATTTCATTTTCACACCATATTGTTCCACATTTCTGCCCATCACCAGTGGGGTCCATATGCTCACTACACCCCTTGTTACATTCCCTGAGGGGTGTAGTTTCCACAATGGGGCCACTTGTGGGGGGTTTCAACTGTCTTGGCAACACAGGGGCCTTTTAAATGCTACAAGGCCCCTCGAAATTCATTCCAGCCAAATCCAGCCTCCAAAAGTGAAATGGCGCTCCTTCCCTTTGGAGGCTTACTCTGCACCCGCATGGCACTTTATGTCCAAATGTGGGGTATTTTCGTACTCAGGGGAAATTGCTCTATACATTTTGTGTTTTTTTATCTTTTAACCCCTTGTGAAAATGAAAAAATCAAGACAAGATCAATATTTTAGTGTAAAAAAAAAAAAAAAAAAATTTACACTAAATGTTGGTCTAGCCTTAATTTTTCTATTTCCATAAGGAGTTAAAAAGAAAATGAATGCAAAACGTGTAGGGTAATTTCCCCTGAGTAGGAAAATACCCCACATGTGGACATAATGTGGCATATGGGCATAGGGCAAGCCACCAAAGGGGCAGAGCGCCATTTAGAGGCTGGAATTGAGGATGGAGGCCAATGTCGCAATTACAAACCTGTGTCCTGTGCTGGCAGGTCAGTAGAAACGCCCCACAAGTGACCCCATTCTGGAAACTACACCCCATAAGGAATCTAACAAGGGGGTACAGTGAGCATATGGACCCCACTGGTGACGGGCACATATGTAGAACATGTGCCGTGAAAAAAAAAAATACCATATCCCCGCTGCCCCCCTTGTTAGATTCCTTATGGGGTGTAGTTTCCAGAATGGGGTCACTTGTAGGGGGTTTCTACTGTCCTGGCAGCACAGAGGCTTTGTAATTGCATCATGACATTCTCTAATGGGAATGGTGGCCATACCGATTTAGTTGGGGAAAACGGACAATTTTAATTTATTTGGGGGTATTAGGCCAATTATTAGTTTATAAGGTTGAAAATGACAGGTGTCCATCAAATTCAACCTGTGTTGATCCAGAGGAAGACAAAAAATCCTCGTGAGGCAGACGACAGTAGCCTCATCATAGGGGAAAAATTCCTTCCCGACTCCATAATGGCGATCAGAATAATCACTGGATCAACGTGACCCCTGAAATAGGAATAAGGGACAGAATTTAGAAAATGTAGAACTCCGATGACGTGTGGTGCGCCTTGAAGCGATCCAGTATGCAGAGGCCGGGGGGATCAGGACAGGTGTCACACGGGAAAATGGCGTCCTTCCTGATCCCCCTGTTACCCCACACTCTGCACTTCTTCTGGGGTCTCCTGTTTTCCCGTGTGGGGGACGTCACCTGGAAAATGTTGCCCTGGTGCGATACGGGGTCCTTCATATCCAGAAGCGATGGGTCCGCTCCATAGCTGCTAAATATTAGGGCTTTATTACTGCTTCTAATATGTTCGGATTGTGCCACAAACTACAGTAGCTCGGGCAGCGAGGGACCGGAAGAGGGGGTGCTGGTATAAAAGTTATCCCAGGTGGTAACCCTAATCAAGCAGTGGGAAGATCAGTTCCCAAACGATCTTCCCACTAACTCCGAGGATGGTGGTGGGGGGGAATCTAGGGGCTGGATTCGGGTGTCCCTTCCTTCATACACTCTAAGGGTACGTGCACACTGCGGAATAGTGAGGGATAACCCTTAGTGTATTCCACAGCTGTCACCCGCAGGGGGACTGATGGAGGCACGCGTCTCCGTCTGTGTCATAGACTTCATCCTATGCACGGGCGGATTCCGCTCTCTGTCCAAAGAATGAACGTGTTCATTCTTTGTACGGATGACGGAATCCGCCCGTGCGTAGGAGGGAGTCTATGACACGGGTGGAGACATGTGCCTGCCTCAGTCTGCCGGCAGGTGCCAGCTGTGGAATACACAAAGAGTTATCCTACACTATTCCGCAGTGTGCACGTACCCTAAGGCTATGTTCACATTGCGTATGAATCCGTCCGTAGTGCGAACCGCGAATATACGTTCGCTTGAAAGTATACAATATACGCCCGCACAGTGCACACTACGTATGAGCTTACGGCCGAATCGTATACGGCGCCGTGAAAAATGAACAAGACCATTGTTTGAGGACGGAAATGTTGAAACTTACACCCGTGGATTTCCATGCAGTCCCGTACGAAGTACTTATTTCAGCCAAATTGAACTTGATTTTTTTGATCCAAAAGGTTCTGTGTAGTTTACGGGGCTGGGTGAAGATTTCCAAGTAAATGACCAGCCTCAGATCGCTTCGAAACAAGCTAGGGAAGCATAACTGTACTACGGGCGTATGTTCGCGGTTCGTACGCATCCGGCGGCATGTCTATTTTTCCCAAGCCCGTAGTTTTAGCCACACATGTACGGCGGCATACGATCTACGGACGGATTCATACGCAGTGTGAACATAGCCTAAGTCTGTAAGTGTACCCTGAGGTACTCTCACAGAGTTTGGAGAATTTCACGCCATACCGTGATCTCTTATTGGGAATGTACTGGAGGAAAAGACGTGTCTGGGGGGCAGCGTACACTGTGCTACCGTCAGACACGTCACTGGCTGATGAGGATCCCCCCCCCCATTCATCGTCACTGGCTGTTTCGGTGTCGGAGGCAATAATAACGTATGCCTCTGCCACCAAAAACACCCTGGGGGCCATCTTTATATAGGGATAGGTATATGGGGTATGTAAATGTGTAGTGTAAAAATTTATTTCGTGTAGCGTAGTGTTTTTTAAAAAAAATGTTAACAGTAAAAAAAAAAAACCTACGCCAAGAAAGGTGTTGCTGATAAATGCCGCACTTATCAGCAGACAGTGGTGGTAGGATATAGAAAAAAAGGGGGAAAAAACGCCCCTACGTCAAAAAGGAGGTGTTGCTGATCAGCGGCGCACTTACGTGCGATGCTGATCAGCTCTCAGCGGCATTAGGGCGCATAAAAAGAAAAAAAAAAATGGGGGGGGGGGAACCCACTGATCAGCCGCTAGGGGGCAGTAGAGTGAAGCTTCCGAAGCCCGAAGAGCCGAGGATTTCCGCTGTTAGACGACAGAACATGGAAGTGACCCGACGCACCGCAGTCGCTCCGGACGCTGGGATCAGGTGAGTAAAGTGCACCTACACTATACACACCTACCTAGCTGAGGGGTGCAGAACCCGGCAACACTTTTTTTTACACTTAGATCGCCGTGATGGGCCGGCTGGTACTGGCCAGCCCATCACAGCGATCGTGGTGGTAGCACAGGCGCCATTTTTCCGGAGCACACTAATGGCGATTGGTGCTGTCTCGGACAGCACCAATTGCCATTGCTTTCCGAGTCATCGGGTCACTGATGACCCGGAAAGCTGAATTTAGCTGCTATCGGCTGATCTGAATAGATCAGCCTATAGCAGCAACCGTCGGCACGGGGGGGGGGGGGTCTACCACCCCCCGTGCCGACGAGCAGAGATGGCCTGCTATACATCATAGCAGGCCATCTTCCCCGATCGCTGTGTGTGTATACACAGCGATCGGGGAAACCGCGGGCGTACATTTACGCCCTGTTGCCTTAAAGCCCAGGCAGCAGGGGCGTAAATGTACGCCCGCGGTCCTTAAGGGGTTAACATACTCAGTGTGATGGTTTTTAATAGGTTTAATAAATGCCGCTCTTGTATCATTTTAGTGCCGGTATAATCACCTGTCTCTACATCCTCTCTCATCTCTCTCTCTGGCTGCTTCAATATCTTCACCTCTGAAATGCCGACATTTGAATCTTTCGAGGCCCATTAGCGGCAAATGGTTCCCAGAGTCTGTCGGGTTATGGTGACATCCACTCAGAGCTCTTGTTGAGCAGCGGAGAGTATTTGGCACAGCTTCATCTTCTGTCTCGCGCTCCCACATTACAGAAGGGAAAAAAACTTAGATTGTCAATCTCCTCCTCGTATTCAGAGCTTGTGCATCCAACACTACTGAGATGGAAAAAAAACCTTCTTATGGAAGTCGCCCTAATACAGAGGTCATTCTGCATCCTGTACAGTGGCTCAATTACTGTGTATAGCAATATACTGTACATACATATGTTATTAGGGATGAATCAGAGGACATTTGGACCCATCTAATAATACAAGTACCTGAGTCATGACAATTCCAATAATAAAGAACAGCGGAGTTACTTAAGGTATCAAGGTATGGGGTTGTGCATTGTGGAAAAACCTGCCATGGCCATCATAAAAAGACAGGAGAATGGAAGGGAAGACAGTGGGAAAAAAAGTGCAGGTGGAGACAGTCATAGAAACAAGCCAAGGTTAAGAGAAACTTTAAAGGAGAAGTCCAGTGAATTTTTTTTTTTAAGTATTGTATTGCCCCCCAAAAGTTATACAAATCACCAATGTACACTTATTACGGGAAATGCTTATAAAGTGCTTTTTTCCCTGCACTTCCTACTGCATCAAGGCTTCACTTCCTGGATAACATGGTGATGTCACTTCCTGGATAACATGGTGATGTCACTTCCTGGATAACATGGTGATGTCACTTCCTGGATAACATGGTGATGTCACTTCCTGGATAATATGGTGATGTCACTTCCTGGATGACATGGTGATGTCACGACCCGACTCCCAGAGTTATGCAGGCTGTGGCTGCTGGAAAGGATGATGGCAGGGGGATGCTCAGTGTCCCTCCAGTGCCCTGTGTCCCTCAGTGTCCTCCTGCCATCATCCTCTACTGCAGCCACAGCCCGCACAGCTTTGGGAGTCGTGTTGTGACATCACCATGTTATCCAGGAAGTGACATCACCATGTTATCCAGGAAGTGAGATCACCATTTTATCCAGGAAGTGACATCACCATGTTATCCAGGAAGTGACATCACCATGTTATCCAGGAAGTGAAGCCTTGATGCAGTAGTAAGTGCAGGGAAAAAGCCCTTTATAAGCATTTCCCGTAATAAGTGTATATTGGGGATTTGTATAACCTTTGGGGAGCAATACAATCCTTTAATATAAATTTTCACCGGACTTCTCCTTTAATGCTTTAATGTTTATTGTTTTTGTGGTTCCAATAAGGGTGTATTAGGTGGGCTGGCAGAGTTTTCACACCTCATACAGTGCTGTCCCTGGCTGCTTTTTAGAACAAATTCAGTACCGACCCTTTAAGAGTGAATTTGGAACTAGCCCTTTAAGAATGACTTTGATGCCAGCCCTTTAAGAGGGAATTCAGTACAGGCCCTTTTAAGACTGAATTCAGGACGGGACCTGAAGTGGATGTGAGTGAATTCAGAATTCAGAAATGTCTCTTTAAGAGTAAATTCAGTACTGGTCCTTTAAGAGCTAATTCGTTAGTGGTCCTTTAAAACTAAATTCAGGCCCGGGCCAGTTAATAGCTAATTCAGTAACAGCCCATTAGAATTGAATGCAATACTGGCCCTTTAAGAATGAATTCAGTATCGGCCCTCTAAGAGCGACTTCCATACCGTCCCTTTAACAGTGACATCCACAGCGGCATTCTAATAGTAAAGAATATTGCTCGGTAACTCTGTATTTATGTCAATGAAGTAAAATCATAAGGACCTGCCATCTTCTGTTGGCCAATAGGACAAATGTGGCTGCATGGATGTTGTCAGGCCCTGAGTGAAGGACCTGTGAGTTTCCACTGGCTGCTACATTTCAGCTATTTGCATGTGTGCTGTGATTGGCTGCTCAGTACTGTGTCATATCTAAATTTCTAAACATTCTGCCATTCATTTCTATGGGGGAATTTTTTGTCTCAAATGAAAATCTAAAAATACATCTGAACAATAACCACTAGTGATGAGCGAATACTGTTTGATCGAATATTCGATCGAATATTTGATAAGCGTTCAAATCCCCCAGCTTCCGGTTTTACCCTCTTAATGGTCAAATAGATGTTTTTCACTAATCGAATACTTGTTCCTATAGACTTTAATGGGATTGAATATTCGATCGAATATTCGAATATTCGCGGGATATTCGTACGAATTTCGAATATTCGAATATCTCACTTTTCGCTCATCACTAATAACCACCTGTCACTGCCGAGGACTTCAAAATGCAGAAAATCAGGGGACATGGAGGAAGAAGGAGACTTTCTCAAGCACTATAAAGATGTGGCAGAGAAGAGAGGAGGAGTCTCATCACTGCTGCTCATTAGTGATATTTTTATGGCATTTTTCACATGGCATTTTTTGTGGAAAAATCAGGACAAGAATTTTACTTTCTCTGACACATTAAACGCTACAATTTTCTGTGGGTCAGATTGGTGGTCACATGACCCAGTAATAGCAATGGATTTGTACCAGACAGTGAGTGTGGACCCTCTATGCTACTAAACCAGCTTAGCTTTGAGCCACACCAGAGAGCAGAGTCTAAGTTCCCTCTAGGTCCACTTTATCCCTCACCCTTTATCCCTCTCCAAGATGCAAAAGCTGAGCTTCTGCGATCAGAGGACATCAGGTCACTAGGTCACACGTGTGGTCATAGTGTGAGTACTAGGTTGCAGTGGGGAACAAGCCAAGTACACATGGTCAGCAAGCCTGATCAAGAGTCAGCTCAGAGAGCAAGAGAGTCAGCTCAGTACTAGGGATGAGATGGGTATCATCAGCAAGTGAGGCAATTCAAGTAAGTAATGGGAAAGGCAGGCAGTACAGATCAGGGTCAGGCAGAAAGTGTACTCTGAAGAACAGGCACAAGATACACTGGAATAAAGCAGAAACAGCAGACAGGTACCTTCATTTGGAATGTTAGAATCCAACAATGTTCAGGCAGGAAGGGGCAGGTGGAGCTGGTTTAAATAGGTGCAGGTGGTTCTGGATTGACAGATGGCCGTAAGAGGTGGATACAAGCTACCTACATCAGAAAGAAGAGGCTGGAAGACACGAGCAGCCCTAGGACAAGCATGGAGCACAGCAGAGGAGCGGACAGGACGGAATCATCCCTGGTGAGTCTTGTCTGGAAGCGTTATAGGATTCAGCTCTCCTGGAGAAAAACAGATGGTGCTATAGGACTTGTGATGGTGAGTATTAGAGATAAGCGAACCTCGAGCATGCTCGAATCGTTCCGAACCCGAACTTTCAGCATTCGATTAGCGGTGACTGCTGAAGTTGGATAAAGCCCTAAGGCTATGTGGAAAACATGGATATAGTCATTGGCTGTATCCATGTTTTCCAGACAACCTTAGAGCTTTATCTAAGTTCTGCAGCCACTGCTAATCAAATGCCGAAGGTTCGCTCATCTCTAGTGAGTATGCATGATATGGAAAAGGAAAAAGAAAAAAAGGAGCTAGCTGTGGACTCAAGCCACTACAGAAGAAAAAATAGGAAAAATTACTAAAGCCAAATGAAAAAAAAAAAATTACACCAAAAAGTATGAAAAAATTATTCATAACCTGTAATTAAAATAATAAATTAGTGTCCCTTTAATGGTGACTCCTCCCACCCCTACCCGAAAAGCCTATACGTTTAGAAAGAGTGAAATGCAAATGTTGAAGAAAAAAATCCAAATAAACTAAACAGAATTTTTATTTCCAGGCTTTTCTCCACTTTTTTTTATAATTGCCGTTGATGAAACCGTTGATAACAATTCATCAGATTTTTCTGAGATTGTTATGAAATCCATTTTTTCTCAATTACTTACGGAAAAATACTTGAGCGTAATTGCAGCCTCCAGTTATTACAAGTATTTTCCATTGCACGGAGCTGTGTGAGAGAGCTGCTCATTTACATCAAATTAATATGTTGCTGGAAAGATAATGACAAATACGCCACATTTCCATTTTTATAATGCACATTAATAAACGTCCTGTTCTCAGAAAAATACATTGAGCGACATCCAAAGAAATAATTGAGAGAGATGAGCATCACGGTTAGATGGCAAGATTTTCCAGCAGTAATGCAGCATAGAAAAATTATTAAAAATTGGTCACTATGTGCATGTCCACCCACTGAAATGAGGCTGGTGGACGCACGTGCTCAGTCACTGCCTGTACATACCAATCCTCTGCTTACTGCAGATCAGCCAGTAGAAATAACTTGCTATAGCTTTCTTCCCTGCTTGTCAGAGAAGGAGCTGTTAAAGGAGTTATCTAGCGCTACAAAAACATGGCCACTTTCTTCCAGCAACAGCACCACTCTTGTCTCCAGTTCATGTGTGGTTTGCAATTAAGCTCCATGCACTTCAATGGAACTGTGTGACAAAACCTGCACCCAAATTGGAGTCAAGAGCGGTGCTGTCTCTAGAAGAAAGAGGCCATGTTAGTAAAGAAGAGACCAGTAACTACAGGTCAGTTAGCTTAATATCTTTAGTAGTAAAAATTATGGAAATACTTCTAAAAAAGAAGATAATGGATCACCTAAGAATCAACAATTTGATGGATCCAAACTGCGGGCCGATCATGTCATACTAATTCAGTGGTGTTACAGGTAGAGAATACAGTGCTGTGTAGTGTTACAGGTAGAGAATACAGTGTGTGGGTGGTGTTACAGGTAGAGAATACAGTGCGTGGGTGGTGTTTCAGGTAGAGAATACAGTGTGTGGGTGGTGTTACAGGTAGAGAATACAGCGTGCTATGTGGTGTTACAGGTAGAGAATACAGCACTGTGTAGTGTTACAGGTAGAGAATACAGTGTGCTGTGTGGTGTTAAAGATAGAGAATACAGTGTGCTGTGTGGTGTTACAGGTAGAGAATACAGCGTGCTGTGTGGTGTTACAGGTAGAGAATACAGTGTGCTGTGTGGTGTTACAGGTAGAGAATACAGCGTGCTGTGTGGTGTTACAGATAGAGAATACAGCGTGCTGTGTGATGTTACAGGTAGAGAGTACAGCTACCTGTGTGGTGTTACAGGCAGAGAATACAGTGTGCTGTGTGGTGTTAGAGGTAGAGAATACAGTGTACTGAGTGGTGTTACAGCTAGAGAATACAGCGTGCTGTGTGGTGTTACAGGCAGAGAATACAGGGTGCTGTGTGGTGATACAGGTAGAGAATACAGTGTGCTGTGTGATGTTACAGGTAGAGAATACAGTCTGCTGTGTGGTGTTACAGGTAGAGAATACAGTGTGTAGGTGGTGTTACAGGTAGAGAATACAGTGTGCTGTGTGGTGTTACAGGTAGAGAATACAGCATGCTGTGTGGTGTTACAGCTAGAGAATACAGTGTGCTGTGTGGTGTTACAGGTAGAGAATACAGTGTGCAGTGTGGTGTTACAGGTAGAAAATACAGTATGCTGTGTGGTGTTACAGGTAGAGAATACAGCGTGCTGTGTGGTGTTACAGGTAGAGAGTACAGCGTGCTGTGTGGTGTTACAGGCAGAGAATACAGCATGCTGTGTGATGTTACAGGTACAGAATACAGTGTGCTGTGTGGTGTTACAGGTAGAGAATACAGTGTGATGTGCTGTGTTACAGATAGAGAGTACAGTGTGCTGTGTGGTGTTACAGGTAGATAATACAGTGTGGTGTTACAGGTAGAGAATACAGTGTGCTGTGTGGTGTTACAGGTAGAGAATACAGTGTGGTGTTACAGGTAGAGAATACAGCGTGCTGTGTGGTATTACAGGTAGAGAATACAGCGTGCTGTGTGGTGTTACAGGCAGAGAATACAGTGTGCTGTGTGGTGTTACAGATAGAGAATACAGTGTGCTGTGTGGTGTTACAGGTAGAGAATACAGTGTGCTGTGTGGTGTTACAGGTAGAGAATACAGTGTGCTGTGCTGTGTTACAGATGGAGAATACAGCGGGCTGTGTGGTGTTACAGGTAGAGAATACAGTGTGGTGTTACAGATAGAGAATACAGTGTGCTGTGCGGTGTTACAGGTAGAGAATACAGCGTGCTGTGTGGTGTTACAGGCAGAGAATACAGTGTGCTGTGTGGTGTTACAGATAGAGAATACAGTGTGCTGTGTGGTGTTACAGGTAGAGAATACAGCGTGCTGTGTGGTGTTACAGGTAGAGGATACAGTGTGCTGTGCTGTGTTACAGAAAGTGAATACAGTGTGCTGTGTGATGTTACAGGTAGAGAATACAGTGTGCTGTGTGGTGTTACAGGTAGAGGATACAGTGTGCTGTGTGCTGTTACAGGTAGAGAATACAGTGTGCTGTTACAGGTAGAGAATACAGCGTGCTGTGTGGTGTTACAGGTAGAGAATACAGCGTGCTGTGTGGTGTTACAGGTAGAGAATACAGTGTGCTGTGTGGTGTTACAGCTAGAGAACACAGTGTGCTGTGTGGTGTTACAGGTAGAGAATACAGTGTGCTGTGTGGTGTTACAGGTAGAGAATACAGTGTGCTGTGTGGTGTTACAGGTAAAGAATACAGCGTGCTGTGTGATGTTACAGGTAGAGAATACAGTGTGCTGTTACAGATAGAGAATACAGTGTGCTGTGTGGTGTTACAGGTAGAGAAAACAGCGTGCTGTGTGGTGTTACAGGTAGAGAATACAGTGTGCTGTTTCAGGTAGAGAATACAGTGTGTGGGTGGTGTTACAGGTAGAGAATACAGCGTGCTGTGTGGTGTTACAGGTAGAGAATACAGTGTGCTGTGTGGTGTTACAGCTAGAGAACACAGTGTGCTGTGTGGTGTTACAGGTAGAGAATACAGCATGCTGTGTGGTGTTACAGGTAGAGAATACAGTGTGCTGTTACAGGCAGAGAATACAGCGTGCTGTGTGGTGTTACAGGTAGAGAATACAGCGTGCTGTGTGGTGTTACAGGTAGAGAATACAGTGTGCTGTGTGGTGTTACAGCTAGAGAACACAGTGTGCTGTGTGGTGTTACAGGTAGAGAATACAGCGTGCTGTGTGGTGTTACAGGTAGAGAATACAGTGTGCTGTTACAGGCAGAGAATACAGCGTGCTGTGTGGTGTTACAGGTAGAGAATACAGCGTGCTGTGTGGTGTTACAGGTAGAGAATACAGCGTGCTGTGTGGTGTTACAGCTAGAGAACACAGTGTGCTGTGTGGTGTTACAGGTAGAGAATACAGTGTGCTGTGTGGTGTTACAGGTAAAGAATACAGCGTGCTGTGTGATGTTACAGGTAGAGGATACAGTGTGCTGTGTGGTGTTACAGGTAGAGAATACAGCGTGCTGTGTGGTGTTACAGGTAGAGAATACAGCGTGCTGTGTGGTGTTACAGGCAGAGAATACAGTGTGCTGTGTGGTGTTACAGATAGAGAATACAGTGTGCTGTGTGGTGTTACAGATAGAGAATACAGTGTGCTGTGTGGTGTTACAGCTAGAGAACACAGTGTGCTGTTACAGGTAGAGAATACAGCGTGCTGTGTGGTGTTACAGGTAGAGAATACAGCGTGCTGTGTGGTGTTACAGGTAGAGAATACAGTGTGCTGTGTGGTGTTACAGCTAGAGAACACAGTGTGCTGTGTGGTGTTACAGGTAGAGAATACAGCGTGCTGTGTGGTGTTACAGGTAGAGGATACAGTGTGCTGTGTGGTGTTACAGGTAGAGAATACAGTGTGCTGTGTGGTGTTACAGGTAGAGAATACAGTGTGCTGTGTGGTGTTACAGGTAAAGAATACAGCGTGCTGTGTGATGTTACAGGTAGAGAATACAGTGTGCTGTGTGGTGTTACAGGTAGAGAATACAGTGTGCTGTGTGGTGTTACAGGTAGAGAATACAGCGTGCTGTGTGGTGTTACAGGTAGAGAATACAGTGTGCTGTGTGGTGTTACAGGTAGAGAATACAGCATGCTGTGTGGTGTTACAGGTAGAGAATACAGCGTGCTGTGTGGTGTTACAGGTAGAGAATACAGTGTGCTGTGTGGTGTTACAGGTAAAGAATACAGCGTGCTGTGTGGTGTTACAGGTAGAGAATACAGTGTGCTGTGTGGTGTTACAGATAGAGAATACAGTGTGCTGTGTGGTGTTACAGATAGAGAATACAGTGTGTGGTGTTACAGGTAGAGAATACAGCGTGCTGTGTGGTGTGACTTGGGTACGGGGCCCACCGGGGACTTCCTTGGCCCAATGTGAGCCTGCATGTGGATCTGTAGGTGAAAAAATGCAAGCGCTATGGCCTTTTAGACACGAGGAGGAAAAAATGAAAACACAAAAACGAAAATTACCCGGTCCTGAAGGGGTTAATAGTGATAAGTTCAGGCAGGCCACAGGTTAGGGTTGTGACTCCTGTGGTTATCCAATAAGAAACACAAAATTTAAAGGGGGCTCATTTACTTTTTGTGGATGATGTGCTGGATGCACACTTGATGCACACTTCAAAATTCATGAACCATGACTAAGGATGTTTTGATGCATTCGAAACACGTTGGGTTTAATTACTGAAGAAATATACTATTGTTTTTATGGCGCTGGAGAGTCTTTTGTCTTTGTTTTTCTGCAAAAACGTGTTGTGTCTCTGGCAGACTGACACCCGTGTCATCTCCTGGAAGATCGGAAACTTAGTATTCCAGTCCTAACACCTTGCTCCACCACAAGAGATAACATTTACTCTCTTCTATTATTCTACTAGACATCAGTTATTATTACTAACAATGCCCTTTAATTTATACATCTCTGTTATTATTGCACCTGGAGTTTTAGCATTAAAAATGTCACTGACTTTTGTTTTTTTTCCAGACTATAAAAATCTTCACTGTTAATAAATACTAATGCACAGCTTTATAGAGCGGTCGCAGCCCAGTTTATTCCCGGTTTTATATAGTGCGTTAATGGTTACTCTTGCAATTAAAGAAAGAATGAGGAGTTTATGAGATTAACGTCCGCTCATTTATCTCCCTGACACGATTTCTGAAGTGCTTTATTGTCCGGCTACCAGAATGAATAAAAAAAAAAATTCTGCATTCATAGAGGGAAAAATATTGTTTGACTTGGATAGTGCAGATTTTTTTCTCCCCCAAGTAATTTATGGATGTGTCATGGGTCACCATGCAATCTGAAGTGTGAATCCATAATCACACAGCTAAAGGGGATGAACACTTTTGCAACCATAAATTATGGTTTTGTCACTTTAATGCTAAAAACAGAAGGCACTTTGTAAACAATCTTAATTAAAAATCTCCCACTGTTTAATGAATTTAATTATTATGCAGGTCTCTATGGTAACAGACTACAAATGAGCCCTCTGTAGTCTGATCCTATACTTATCTGTTACTGCAGAAAAACATCTATCAACCTAAACTAACCAGGGCCGATTCTGGGGTTTCTGCCGCCTGAGGCAAACCTCAGGCGGCCGCCCCGAGTGATGGCCGGCATCCCCCCCGCAACTGTGCTGTGGTGAGTGAGTGGGGTGATCGGGTCGCGCAGGGCGGCCCCGTGCGACCCGATCACCCCAGCGCGTCCCCCACCGACCCCGGGCACTCACCACAGCCTGGAGGTCCGTGACAGCTGCAGGGTGACATCGCGGGACCTGACGGGATGTGGAGAGCGCAGGCGACGGGACAGGTGAGCGGCCTCTGTCATTTTTGTTAAGTGATACTTAACAAAAATGACAGCAGGGGGGACATAATGCCGCCCCCTGCCGGACCTCAAAATCTGCCGCCTGAGGCGGAAGGCTCATTCCGCCTCATGGCAGAAGCGGGCCTGAAACTAACTATAAGTAAAATTTTACAATTTTAAATTTTATCACTATTTTAGTATGGCAAGAAACTATCCAAAGACTACCAGTTCCATGGTTTCACTGAATCACCGCTAGTGATGGCGTAAGAATTGCAAGTTGGGTTGTATTTGGTGCACCAGGGGACACCTGGTAGGTTACAATGATATTTAAAGGGATACTTCGGAGGGGGGGGGGGGGGGAATTGAATATACTGGTTTCAGAAATGTATACAGGTGAGTAAATGGCTTCTATTTAATAAAACCCAAGTCTTCCAGTACTTATCAGCTGTTGTATGCCCTGCAGGAAGTGGTGTATTCTTTCCAGTCTGGAACAGTGTTCTCTGCTGCCACCTCTGTCCATGTCAGGAACTGTCCAGAGAACAGAAATTTGCTACTGCTTCGGACAGCTTCTGACATGGACAGAGGTGGCTGCGAGGAGCACTGTGTCAGAATGGAAAGAATACAGTACACCACTTCCTGCAGGACATACAGCAGCGCATAAGTATTGGAAGACTGGAAAAAAAAATAGAAGTCATTTACAAATCTGTTTAACTTTCTGACACCAGTTCATTGAAAGAAAAAAAAATCCCTTTGAGCCCAAGTATAACATGACAATTAACTATGTATTTACCATAGACGGTCCCTCAGGGAGAGACTGTACAGCTCTGGTTGGGGCCATGACCTCTACTAGTTTTTAGCAAATGGATTAATAATAAATCAGATTCATTCGGAGGTTAACAAAAAAAAATCTGATTTTGTTGAATTCAAATTTTCTTTGATTCGCTTAAGAATTTGCTGGGTAGCCATTCATATGCTGTATTGTTTTGGTTATTTAGCCCTGGAGATCTGTTGTAAAATGACTCCAGGCCCAGTCCTGTATCTTCCCCTTTGATGCTCTAGTGACCATTTATTATTGGTCACTAGAGTGCTGCAGTAAAGGTCTCTAGTGACCACTATATGGTCACTGAAGATCACAGAAGACGACACCAGTTGGGGCCTGGCTATAAACCGGAGCAGGTCAGTATTCTCACACTATTTAGCAGAGGAGCAGTGACTTCTTTCATTTTGACAGTAGTCTCTGCTCCTCTAAAAATGGTATTGCCTGGCCCAGACAGTATTTACAAAGCAAAAGGCACGCAGCATATGCCTCCTGCTCAGTAGGTATTTTCTTAGTTATGGAAGCACAGCCAGATATATAAAAGGTAGCATGTGTCTCCTTGAGCAAACACCAGCTTGGAATATGAGTTGGAGCTGACAGATTCTCTTTAAAGGGGTATCCTAGATTATTTTTTTGAGTATTTCTTTGTTAGTTACTTAGGGCCCAGATAAATAGAAAAATGTACTTACCCCCCTCACTCTTATGCCATCTCCATATCATTCCCCTGCCGCCCTGCACTTCTTTGTGTCTGTATCTCACTAGAACCTTCCTGCTCAGCCAATCAATGACAACAGCAGTGCCCTGCCTCCTTTCTGATTGCTGAGCAGCTAGGCACAGAAAACCAGGAAGTGCTGCATGGCAGGAAACTGGCAAAGAGATTTAGGGGAGCCAGGGGGTAAGTATAGCTTTTTTCATATTGTACCCTGAGCACAGCTAAATTAAAAAAAAAAACATTCTCTGGAGTACCCCTTTTAGGATAAGCCACAGATGTGCATTTAATACAAGAGTTTACCGTGCTTGGAGAAAAACATGCAATTAATTAATTGACTGGACATAGATCCCGTAAGAAAGATATAAACATCTCACGATAAAACAAGAGATGTTAATAAAAGTCGGGCCTCCCGCCATCTTCTCTGTTGGAGAAACATAATCACCTATTAGCGATGGACCTCTGCGCCACCTCGGGCCCGGTTGCTTAAAATGAAAAATATGCTGGTGTACAAACAACTCTGACAAACATAAAAGCGCATTGACCTCAAGTCAAAGGTGATTATGAGAGAACATTTTGCAAACTCTTATTTACGGACCCCGGCGAGCAATGCCCAGCTGCGGCGAATAAATAAGATCTCCGCGTTGTAAATAGAGTCACCAGAGAGCAGAGCTTTTATAGAGCGGCTCAGGGCTGAGCAATAAAACAGAGCAGCATATGAGGCTTCTGATTCTTTCCCTCCTTAATATTTGCAGGAACGAGGTCCTTAATATAAAACGTGCCGCCACTGCGCGCACAGCTGCACTTAACATCTGGCATTCCTGATGCTCAGAGATAAAGTAAAAGTCAGCTAATCTTCACTGTAGGTTAACATTATTCCTTATTACAGAGCGGGAAGACTGAGAGTACATCATTCTCAGCTCTAGGGGACCTTGGGTTGTAAAGAAAGAAAATTAAAATGTATTCATGTGGAATAACTGTTCCCCCTCTTCTCTCCTCTTTGTCTCCTTCACGACTGCTCTCTCCCTATTCAGCCTTTTGAGATTTCATGCTCGCTGCCTACAATATGCTCAAACCACAGGCCATTTTGCTCACAAATGCCTGTGTCGGAAGTGGATCCTGAAATATATGTGTATATAAGCTATAAACATGAAAAAGGAAATAACTTAGGTTTGTGGGGATTTTTTTTCAAGTAATCAAAAAGTTAAAGGGCATCTTTCTAAAGTTCTTTTATAAAGTTATAAAACTTAGTAATATATATATATATATTTATTTATTTATTTTTTTTTACATTTTTACATTAAATGGGTTATCCAGGCTAAGGCTATGTTCACACTGCGTAAGTTCTGAAGAAATCACAGCCGTTGTTACCACGGCTGTTATTACTGCGGTACACATGGTATTCACTCCGGCCGGGATCCCTAGCGGCGCCATAGAAAACTGACATGTCAGTTTTCTGCAGCCGCTATTCATTGAATAGCGGCCACAGAAAACCCTGTCAGTGCACACTATGGAGCGTGCGGCTCCGGCTGCACGTTCCATAGTGTGCAGTGGGGAGTTCTTATGTGGGCATGCACGGATGTGCCCGCTTCAGAACTCAGCAACGCTAAAGATCATCTGGCCGGTACTGCAGTACTGGCCAGGATGATCTTTTCCGAGCTTGGCCATTCCGTGACCCAGCCAGGTCACGGAACAGCTGGTCTCATACTACATGTGAACATAGTCTAAGAAACATGGCCGCTTTCTTCCAGAAACAGCATGACTATTGACCCCAGTTGGGGTGTGGTTTTGCAACTCAGTTTCATTAAAGTTCCATTAAACTTGAGCTAAGAACCAGTAGAGAAGCTGTCCAGAACACTAAAAGAGAAAAGCTGCTGAAAGAGGGGATCAAGGAGTTAACAGTTGGATTACAAGCTGCGCAGCAAAGAGGAGGACAGCTTGAGGTGAGGCTAGGTAAGGCTGGGTTCACACTACGTTTTCGTATTCCGTTCTCCTTTTAATCTGTTCTTCCATTGACTTCCATTTTTTTAGTGTACACAAAAATGTGGTCGACCACAAAAAAAAAAAATGGACGCGTTTTGATCCTTTTTTTTTTTTATAATGGAAGTCAGTGGAAGAACGGATCAAAACAGATGCACACAGCTAATGGCATGATATAAACCCAATACAGATATGAAAATCACCAAGCCCTTAAATGGCATCACATCCAATGGCTTAGTAGCAAGGGGACCCATTCTTTGCCCTAGTTCCCTGGATGTAGACGCTGGCCCTGTTCAAATGCTGTAAGACAGCGGCCGTGTCACAGAAAGTTCACCCTGGCCTGTACTGCAATACCGGACGTATGAACATTACTTCTTTGGAATTGGCACATGCGGGTGCGCCCGCTTTCCAATTAGTCTTTGCAGACAATGTAAAGTTCGTCCGGAGCCACACTTTACATTGTCTGCTCTGTCAGTCTTGTGCAGCCGCTATCCAATGAATAGCGGCCGCACAATGTGCGCAATGAATTGCGGCCGCATGCAATCCTGGCCAGAGTGTATTCAGTGTGTATACACTCCAGCCAGGATTCCACAGAGCCCAATGTGGTCGGCTGCTGTCATTAAATAACGGCCGTTGTTTATTGAAAATATACACTATGTGAACGTGGCCTAAAGGCCGTAGCAGATCTAAATAGGTCAGTTTTGGGTGGTAGCTCGGGCCCTGAGCTCCTAGGGGGCCCATGGCCGCCCAAACAGACTTGTACTTTATGGGTATATCGTCTCCTGGCTACAATTCTGCCATGATCTGTAAAAAATTGCTGCTTTTGAACACCACACTTGTGCTGCCATAATTACTATAGGTTGGAGGGCCCCAGGCTTCATGAACAGGCTGGGGCCTGTGGTAAAGTTAATCTGCCCCTGCCTGGGGCTATGTTCACACTACGTAAGTTTCCGGACGTAGCGCGTTCCGTGAATAAGCTGCCGGAGATTTACGTAGTTTGCGTACAATGGAAAGTATACGATGTACGGCTGCACAGTTCACACTACGTAAGAACTTACGCCAGGATCGTACACGGCGCGGAAAAAAATGAACCAGACCATAGTTTGCGGTCCCGTACGTAGTGGTGATTTCTTCATTTTTGCACTTTTCTTTGCCGATCCAAAAGGTTCTGTGGGGTGTCCGGGGCTAGCCGAAGATTTCCAAGTAAAAGACCGCTGTCAGTTCGCTACGTAGGGCCCTCGGGAAGCGTAAGTAGACTACGGGTGCAAGTTTGCGGACCGTACGTAGCCGGCCGCAACTTACGTAAATCCCCGGCCGGAGTTTAACACGTATATGTCCGGCCGCGAAAATCTGCGGCCGGACATATACGTAGTGTGAACATAGCCAAAAGGTGAAAAAATTGAATAAATATGGAGGAATCTAGAGGGGGGGATATACTTTTTCCCATTTTTTAACCAAAGTTTTTTTTTTTCCTGTGAAGTTGCCTAGAATACATCTTAATGTAATGGAGACAAATCCCAATCTAGAATAGCTGTGGTATCTCACTTCTTCTGCTGCAGCAATCAATGTAATTTACAGACATAATTAGACATAATTGGCTTTCTCCAGTGGTTAATCCAATGACACAACATTTATATAGAGGTGACAGCCGACGGCTCCCATCTATTCTTTACCAAGTGCGTAAAAAGTGACGATTAGAGTCTGTTTAGCGCCTTGATAATGTTGTGAAGGAAAACATTATTCCATATTTATTTCCGTCAATGACAAAGACTCCATTAGAACATACATCTTGGTTTGTTTTCCCCCGGTATAATGATGGAAACTACACGTCTCTTACGTCTGCTATAAATAACTTTCATTAGTCTCTAAAACGTCTCGGTGTCAGATAAGCCTCAGAATAGAAGTCTGAAGTGCGTGTAGTGCTTCTCGGAGATTAAATGAATCCGTGGTGATAGAGTGTGAAGACCCAACAGTTTACATCAGAGCTCTCCAACCTGTGGCACTCCAGATGTTGCTAAATGGTAATTTCCATCATACCTGGGCAACCAATGGGAGTTGTCATTTTGAAACTGCTGAAGAGCCACAGGTTGAGGAAATCTGGTCTATTTGATGTCAACTCAATAGGCGTGGGGCAATTACCCTGTATTACAACACTATGTGCCGATATATAGTAGTTAGGTCCCCTTTGTTCCTCCATATAATACTTAGGTTCCCTCTATGTCCCCATAGAGTAGTTAAGCCTCTCTGTGCTCCTATTTATTAGTCAGTTCTTCTCTGTGCTCCCAAAAATATGCTCCAATATAGATTAATAACAAGACTCCGACCCCTTTGTTGCTGGTTTCTCCCAATATACAAATGTGCCATTCTTTATCTCTCCTGTTGGTTCGAGATATTTCAATTGACGCAAAATGACCAATTTTGCAAATAAATGAGGTTAGAGTAAGGGTCCTTTCAGTCTAGCAGACGCCCACCCAAGATATCTAGCAGCATGGTGCTTATTTAAGCTTACATTGCTCAATGATCGTTCATTGGATTGTTCATGTGGCCCGTCGTTTACATTTAAAGTGGTGCATAGAAGTTTGTGAACCCTACATAATGTTTACATTTCTGATTAAAGGAGAAGCTTAAAGTTGCTTTGTAGCCACAATCTGACCCCCCCCCCCCCCCCCCCCAAACCGCTTGTACCTTCGGATAGCTGCTTTTAATCCAAGATCTGTCCTGGGGTCCATTTGTAATTGTCCTAAAAAACTACTTTTAAACTGGCAGCCCCGTGCCCAAAGGTCGGGGCTTAGATTGTGTATGCATTAGGCTGGCACAACCTCTCTGTCCCTCCTCCCCGCCCTCCTCATCATTAGGAATGCTCTAGGCAGATTGTCTCCTATTCATCAGTCGTCTGAATACTGAACATGGGCTGGATCGTTAAGGCACCTGTGCAATGTTCAGACAGGAGAAAATGTTCCAGTGGCATTCCTAATGATGAAGAGGGTTGGGAGGAGGGGTGGTGCAAAGTTAGGGAACAGATACTCTAAGCCCCGGCCTTTGGGCATGGGGCTGCAAGTTTAAAAGTAGTTTTTTAAGGACAATAACTGCATCACCTGCCGAACGGACCCCAGGACAGATCTTGGATTAAAAGCAGCTATCTGAAGATACAAGTCATTTGGGGGGGGGGGGGGGTCAGAATGTGCATACAGAGTCGCTTTAAAGGTTGGGGTTATTTTTTGCCAGAGTGCTGGGGAGGGGGAGGATAAAAGAAGTAGCATGTTCTCACCTCCCTCACTCCAGTGCAGTATCCTGCAGCTCCAGTCGCCCAGTCACAGAAACTTCTGGGTCTGAGTGGAGATTTGGGACATGACTTGTTAGGCTCACTCAGGCAGTAATCGGCTGAGGCAGGACCCTGCTATGACCGCTGACTGGCTAAGTGGGTGTGGCACTTCAGGTCCCAGGTCCCCACTTGACCCATCTGACCTACACATTCTTCAAACCTCACTCTTCACTCTAGGCTAAACTGTTGTAAACTAGTCTCACTCCTATACAGAGCTACTCCTCCCCTCTGGATAGCATACTCTTTTCTCAGCTAGAGAAGGGATTGATGGCTGAGTAGGATCCTCCCACTATTTAGAACTTTCTAAACATATATGGGTGTATAGTATAGTACATTGAATATTTTTGCTCTTTTAGTTTAAAAAACAACTACTAGATGTCAGTACATTGGGCATTATACCACAGTGCAAAATAACAAAGTTCTAATTTGGGAAACATGTAGTGGGTCATTGCATACTCCCCCTCTGAGAGATATATTTTTTTTTCTGTGGAGGACACATAAAACCCGAACACTGCAATAGTGCAAACAGCTGCAGCATATTTTAGATACAAACTCTAAGGTATTTCTCAATACAAGATCAGAGCCCTTAAAAGTCTTATAGTATAAGATAAATAATTATTATTTAATAAAACTAGTAAGGGGAATAGTCCATAGAGGACTTGAGCACAAAAAGGGAAACTTTTCATCCTCAGTGGATTATGTATAGAATATATGAACTTTAGGCTATATTCAGAGAACCATATTAGAGGGGGAAAAGGAATCAAGATGGCCATCAACCCATTTAGAGGTATGATCAGGGGTAAGAGAGATCCCGCTAATAGAGCTCTAGTGAGACATCTTTAATACTGTGTCCAGTTCTGGAGATCTGACCTACAAAAAGGATATTTATACAACAGAATGGGTACGAAGATGGTGGATGGTCCAGAAAGAGTGAAAAAGCTGTGTAGACTAGAAGGAAGTAGGGTAAGGAGGGACATGATGAAAACCTTTAAATAGTAGTAGATACATAAACTTCCAACTGATGTGGTTGGTTATTTCGCTGTAAGTGAATGTAAAACTGCCTGGGATTAAAAAGGAAATAATAAGGACATTTTTTTAAATTTCTCAATGTTTCTAAATGGTACCTCAAGTAAAATAGGTGCACATAAGGCATACACAGGAGCATATAGATTTCTTAGTAATGGTCTATTGTGTACTATAAAAGCAGAGCAATCTAGAGTACTCCTTAACAAGGTAATAGCTTATTTTATTGGGGGAGCACAGTGGTCCACCCTCTCTGTATTGTTTGTACATAGCGCAGGCAGCCACTTTGCCAAACATTACAGATCAGCTCCCGGTCCAGGCTGAAGGGACATCTTTAAAGCCAAGGTGATGAATGGGTTCATGAACAAAACATGTTCCTGCGTATAAACAGCCCATTGCTTTTTAATTGAAATTCATTTCAACTTATTTCCTCCACTTTTAAGATTTTTTGTTGAACTTTTCTATAAAGCTCTGGGGAATGAAATTCTAGACATTATTTCAAAGCTCTTATTCCTGTTCAGTTGTTTTTCAAGGATAAAACAGAAACAAGAAAATAGAAGGAGTGAGAGATTAACAACTACCCTCCACATGAAAGCTACCAATTCCTGCATGTACTTTCCTGGTTCCTGGTTGTGTCGCTCAACTACATTAAGTACCATGTCCCAGGCCGACCCCTGACAGGTCCCACTTATAGAACACTGCTCTGGAAAATACAGGTCATGTTCTTGGGGCAATGGTCATCATCCTGTGGCTGTATACCTGTTGTCAATGAATAACAACACTCTTACTGATATTCAGAGAAAGAAACCTTTACATAGCTTGTCCATCTCTCTGCCCAGAAGTGGAAACAACTGTATCCAGTCTAGACAATGCTCTGTGAGCTAAACAGCCTGGACCCCAGACTGATACATTGTATATAGCTAGTCCTGCTGTCTGCTCAGAAGTGGAAACAACTGTATCTAGCCTAGACAATGCTCTGTGAGCTAAACAGCCTGGACCCCAGACTGATACATTGTACATAGCTAGTCCTGCTCTCAGCTGAGAAGTGATACAATTGTATCCAGTCTAGACAATGCTCTGTGAGCTCTACAGCCTGGTCTCCAGACTGATACATTGTACATAGCTAGTCCTGCTCTCAGCTGAGAAGTGATACAATTGTATCCAGTCTAGACAATGCTCTGTGAGCTCTACAGCCTGGACTCCAGACTGATACATTGTACATAGCTAGTCCTGCTCTCAGCTTAGAAGCGAACCAGTTTAGACAATGCTCTGTGAGCTAAAATAAAAAAAACTGTTTGCAGTGAGGCAAAAACAAGAAAAATTCCTGTTTCTTAATAAACCAGACTTAGTTTGTCTATTGCCATTCTGCAAATTTAGTTGAAGACTTCTATTTCATAAGATACAAATTAATGCGAACCTGTCACTAGAAAAACAGGGGATTAGTAAGCCCATGGCTAGATAGTGCTTTGCATAAGGATTCTGGGCATACATTTCTTATCTTACTAGTATTTTCTATCGCCCAGATATAAACCTTTTTGTTAATATGCAAATGAGGCCTAAAAGCCCGGGGTGTGTTGGCAAGCATGGCAAAAGCCCAGGAAGTCTATCCAACCCACATACTCTTATTTATTGCCTCTGTACTGGCTTCCATATATCTACTGCATTTGACTGAAAGCCTCTATATAAAGAGTGCATGGGCTAGAGTTACCTGTGGTTTTTCCCTGCTAAAGAACGCCCCCTGGGCTTTTGAGTCTCAAATACATAGTAGCCATAAGGCTTTTAAAAGCTGGTCATCTGACACCATGCATCTCCAAATAAGTACAGCTAGAAGGATGTGTACTCATATGTGTTGCCCTTAAAATATATCCATGTCTACCAATAAAGGTCAACATAAACAGCCCACAACTCTAGAATGAATAGGATTCCGCATAGGAAAGATTTTGTAATAAAGAAAAAACAAATCATATCTCAACATTTCTAAAAAGAAAAAGCACTGAAAAGGCCGAAAAAAAAATATTATCCCCAACTGTGCTAGAATCTAATGCAGATTCCGCTAACAAATCTTGGCTGCCAATGAAACCAATTGGATGTCGTAAATGTGAAGGGAACAGATGCATCATTTTCTATTAGAGAATTTATTAACTTCAACGGCATTTGGACTGTGTGTGGTAGAGTGTGGCTGGATGGCGGCATATTGCTCGTGCACAAAGACTTTAGGGAGAGAGTGATGGAAAGTGAAAGAAATTTGGAGAGAAAGAAGAGTTAACACTTTGCTTCCTAACACAGATCAGGGAAAAAATTCTCCAAAAGTGGTAAAAAGAGGACATAAATGTAGATGGGAAACTGGCACGGGCTGGCAAGGGTTAGTCCAGAGGGAGCCATAGAATCTATTGCATTATTACAATATGTAATATAATACTATTACTGGAAGAGAATGAGGCATAAAGAATTGGTACTTGTGTCAACCTCACAGAAACACTGATGAGCCTTAGTGTTGACACTCGAGAAGACTAGGAGGCACTTGACCATTTTGTCACTTTATCAACCTATAAATGTTCTATGGGCTGTAAAAGCTTTTCCAATAAAATCTTCACATGTGGAAAATGTGCCAATTGTTGTTCCAAGTAGTCCGAAGACCTCCATGTTCTCAACCAACGGCTCCTCATGGAATGGAGGTTGGAACATTTTTGGTGGATGTCAAGGTATAGCTGAACATAAGATCTCAAGACTGGTTGAAGAAAAGGACAAGAGTAAGAGAAGACAAATAATCATAGCTAAGAACAATCCTTGGACAAGAATCCATGGAGAGATTTATGGTTTATAGATTTGTGGTCAAATCCCTAGGGAAAACGATTTATGGTTCCATGGTAAAAATCCTTAGTGAAGGGATCCATAGTCCATGGATCAATGGTTTAAGTTCTTGGAAGAAGGATCTATACTCCACAAATTCTTGGTCAGGTCCTCAATATAGGGATTCATAGATGTGTGGTGAAAGTCCATGGCACAGGTATATTGGGTCAATGGATCCAAGGTTTAAGAATTTATGGTCAAAGTCCTCCATGGAGGGTTTCAGAGTTTATGGACTTTTCAATTCCCTTGGTAAAAAGATTCCTGGGTCTATGGTGAAAGTCCTTAGTGAAGGGACTCTTGGTCAAGTCCTCCATAGAGGGATTTATGAATTTGTGGTCATGACAAAGGTATCCATAGCTTAATGAATCCATGGCAAAAACTTTGGAAGAATAATCCTTGGTCCATGAATATATCGTCAAATTGTTTAATAGAGAGATTCATGCTCCATGAATTTAAAGGAGAAGTCCGGCCAAAATTTATTTTTTATATGTTATTACTTATGGAAAGTTATACAATTTTCTAATGTACATTAATTATGGGAAATGCTCATATACTGCTATTTCCCTTAATTTAGTGTAACAGGAAGTGTTAGAATTCTCTCAGAACCAGTGACGTCACGACGAAGGGTGTAATTCCTATGGAGTGTCCAGCAGGGGGCGTGCTATATATAGACGTCAATGAGTACCATTGACTTCTATATATAGTGCGCCCCTGCTGGACACTCCATTTGGAATTACAATGGATGTGTGTATGTAATGTAATGTAATATACTGTACTTTGCGATTGAATACATTTATGGAATACTTTGGGGAGCAAGTGTCCTTGCTCCCCAAAGTATCCCATAAATGTAATCAATAAATACATTTGCTGGGCACCGAGCAGGGAGGGAGAGAGGTGCCATCTACCTCCCCCCTCCCTGCTCGGTGCTGGGAACATATACAAAGTACTACTCCCCCATTATCTGCAGATAATGGGGGAGTTGTACCTGTGCTATCTTATCGCCACCCGCGCTGCCGCCGCTCACAGAAGTGCCCCCCGCTCCACCGCCGCCGCTCACAGAAGTGCCCCCTCCTCCTCCGCTCCCCCTTGAAACACTATGGCCCCGCTGACTCCCTGCTGCTGCCGCTCACATAAGTGCCGCCCGCTCCACCGCCGCCGCTCACAGAAGTGCCCCCTCCTCCTCCGCTCCCCCTCCTCCTCGAAACACTATGGCCCTGCTGACTCCCCGCCGCCGCCGCTCACATAAGTGCCCCCTCCACCTCCGCTCCCCCTCCTCTTTGAAGCACTATGGCCCCGCTGACTCCACGCTGCCTGCCCGTGCCGCTCCTCACACTATCCGGCTAGCCACCGCTCTCTGCTCCTGCAGGCCGGCCGCGTCAGTCCTCACCAACACCGGCCTGGGACACCAGGAAGCACCAGGAGCGCTGTGCTCCCGGCCGGTGTGGGTGAGGGCTGATGCGGCCAGCCTGCAGGAGCAGAGACCGGTGGCCAGCCGGATAGTGTGAGGAGCGGCACGGGCAGGCAGCGGGGAGTCAGCGGGGCCATAGTGTTTCGAAGAGGAGGGGGAGCGGAGGAGGAGGGGGCACTTCTGTGAGCGGCGGCGGAGCGGGCGGCACTTCTGTGAGCGGCGGCGGTGGAGCGGGCGGCACTTATGTGAGCGGCGGCGGCGGGGAGTCAGCGGGGCCATAGTGTTTCGAGGGGGAGCGGAGGAGGAGGGGGCACTTCTGTGAGCGGCGGTGGCGGAGCCGGCGACACTTATGTGAGTGGTGGCAGAGCGATAAGATAAGATAGCACAGGTACTACTCCCCCATTATCTGCAGATAATGGGGGAGTAGTACTTTGTATATGTTCCCAGCACCGAGCAAGGAGGGGGGAGGTAGATGGCACCTCTCTCCCTCCCTGCTCGGTGCCCAGCAAATGTATTTATTGATTACATTTATGGGATACTTTAGGGAGCAAGGACACTTGCTCCCCAAAGTATTCCATAAATGTATTTAATCGCAAAGTACAGTACATTACATTACATACACACATTCATTGTAATTCCAATGGAATGTCAAGCAGGGGCGCACTATATATAGAAGTCAATGGTACTCATTGACGTCTATATATAGAGCGCCCCCTGCTGGACACTCCATAGGAATTACACCCTTCGTTGTGACGTCACTTTTTCTGAGAGAATTCTAACACTTCCTGATACACTAAATTAAGGGAAATAGCAGTATATGAGCATTTCCCATAATTAATGTACATTAGAAAATTGTATAACTTTCTATAAGTAATAACATATAAAAAATACATTTTGGCCGGACTTCTCCTTTAAGGATCTAAAGGGGCTATCTGGCCCAAATATAAAAATGCAGGACAATCACCCGTCCCACTGCGTTGCTTCTCCCATCTCTTTTTCCAGATTCACAGCCCAACAGGAACTGCCTGTTCAGCCAATCAGTGACTGGGGCGGGACACACCTGCAGCAGCTGATCGGAAGAGCAGACAGTTCCTTTAATACTTAGTGAGTTGGTGATCCATCACTTATACAACCAAAGAAGATGAAAAATACAACAACAAACAAATCCTAACAACGAGGCAGTATTTTTCTGGTACTGGACGGACTTTAAGTAAAAGTGTAGATAAATAAGTCAATGATTTTGATTCTAAGAATCAAAGGAGTCGCTCAGAACATTCTAGATCACACACCATCAAGGCTGATGTCGGCTTTTGTTAATTATCAGGAATATACCATCATTTTTTATCAGTTCCACGCTCTTTAGGTGTTCATCCCCCCTTCCCCCGCCCAGAGTTTCCATTTGTTTGTGTGAATTCTAAAGCTCGTCATCAGCGCCTTCTCCACATGAATTAAAATGCAAATGTGAACCCGGCTCTATTCTCCAGTTATTTCTCTGTTAATTAGATGCTGTGTAGGACTCAGCAGAAGGTTGTTTATAAGAAATTACCTTCACAACAAGCAGATAAAGAACAACGTTTCTAAAGTCAAGGACCTTAAAGCAGAGCTCTCCCGTATATCCTCTGGCTCCTCCTTTCAATTCCTCCACATAAAAACGTTTAGATGATTCTGATGCTTGATAAAAGAAAAGTATATTGTGAAAAAATAAAAGTAGTTTATCCGTCTATCGTAAATGACTAAAAAAAGCCATTAAGATCAAAATCCGACAGAAGAAAGGAGGAAATACAGTCATTTCCCGTAATTTGATCCATCCCATGCCGCTGTGTGAGAGGTGTTCACGAAGTAGACTTTTATTGCATAATTATAGTTTGTACCATGAATGTTTGATAGATGGGGTGCCCACCTCTGGTGCCTGCAACTATGGGGAAAATGGTGGTTCCCCAGATCTGGTCCAAGAGCTATAGAATCAGTAAAAATAGAAAAATAAATATCTGGGCTACATCATCTATAAGTGATTGAGAAGAGTGTACAGGGGCCTTGCTGCATTCCAGGACCTGATGGGCTTCAGGCCCGGCCGCAGAGTAGCTGAGAGAGATATCCCACAATTGCCTGCACCCCGCAGGATGAGTAGTACAGAGTGGAGGAGTAACGACTGGAGTCGTGGATCCGCTGTACCACCACTACTGATGATGTAGGCCGCACCAGGAAGGAGAGTCTAAGGGGCCGCTTCACCAGTGCCCACTGCAAGGCGGGATGGAGTTGCTGCGGCTGGCAACCCCCAGGTTGCTACCCCTGGCTTGGTTTACTAGTGGCGGCGGGTAAGGTGCAGCTGGTGACACGTAGACAGGCAAGCTGGAATAGCAGACACATGCAGAACCAAAGGTAGCTGGAACCAGGAACAGCAGGAATCACTAGCAGAAACCACGAGCAAGAATCACGGAGAGCTGGGACCACACATGGGAAGCATGCAGAGGCTCCAACAGGGAATGTGAGGACAGATGGTTTATTTGTAGGGAAGGTGATTGTGCACTAACCAATTAGGGACGCATTGTCCCTTTAAATCTATGACAGCCGGCATGTGTGAGCCCTAGAAGATGGGGGCGCATGCACCGGCCAGGACAGCAGGGAGCAGGACCGTGAAGTTAAGTGGTGAGGCACCCCTAAGGGCCAAAGCAACAGCAGTGCAGCGCCCCTACATGTGGGCTCAGGCATCTGCAGAAGACAGCTGGCAGGGAGAGCGAATGCGGTGGCGGCCTGAAGCATGGAGAGAAGTTACAACACCCTTGGCTTTTGGAAGACAACGGTAAAGTCTAATCTGACTACTTGGTTGTTGATAGGGTTACTCTTTGGCACTCGATCATGTCATGTGGCAACATGGTTTGTTCCCGTTTGGGTTTATGTAACAGAAACATTCATTTGGTTATTTATGTGTAAAAAATAACAATCTCATTGGAAAATATCAGCCAGAGGACCACCTGTCAGGGCGAGAGAGATAGACAGGATTCTTAATTTACTTCTGGTTAAAAGGCAATAGAAGTCTCTGCAGTGCTCGGGAACTGAAGCCGGTTGTGGAGGTTTCATTAAAATGAATATTTAATATTTGTGCTGGATATTTCTTGGAGGAGCCTGATGGTGAGAGAAAAAAAAATGCTCTCGGAAATAGAATTTCTTGGCTCCGGCTCTGATTCTCTGACCATTCCCAAGTAATTACGTGGCACAGTCTTTCAGTTGCGAGCTATAAAACGCTCTCTTGGCTCCACTAAGCTGAGGATACTAATTGAGCGATGTCAACCAACTCCTTTTTCTTTTTCTTTTTTTTTTCCCTACCAGGTTACAAAACTCCAACCTCAGCTGAAACAAATTGTTTTGTCTTCATCAATGCAAAAAATGTCCGACTGTTTCTCTTGGCAGACGCAATGCCAATTAAACCGGCAAGCCGTAGAAGAAGGGTTATGGCACGTTTCTGATAGAACAGACTTACGTATTAGTCATTATTTGTTCCGTTATAATGTTACGCATCCATAGTCACATAACAGCTTCCCCCGCTTTATAATTGTATGCTGGTTTTTGTGCCGGGCTTCTGTAGTTTTTGTAAAGCCTGTGGAATTTATTTACAAAGCCTTTTTTTTATTTTCCTTTTTAACAAAACTTTGCTTTTTTTTAATTGAATGTTTTCAAAGGGAGATTCACATTAGGTCAAGACAACGAGAAAGACAGTAGCAGGTCTATCCAGAAAACTAAATAGACATTGTTATGTAATGAGAATGGTTTGGGTGACATCGACATAACCCCAAAGCCAACGAGAATGGACTGTGTACAAGTCAGTGGGGCGCTAGATGCTGGTAAATAAGCGTGCATACTGTGAGACCTGTGCGAGTAGGCCAACGTATCTACACCAACACTCCTCTATGAAACAGTTTCTATTACTACTGCCGAAAAAATTACTCTAATGATTGAAAAGATTGAGAAGGCTTTCAGGGATGATGCAATGAGTCCAGCAGAAATAATAGTGAGAAGCAAAGTCTTCAAAGATGGCTGAGATTCTGTCACCCAGATATGGTGTCCCCAAATTTTTTTCCCCGTTTTTTTTCCCCAAAAAATAAAATCACCTTTGAAAGGGAATAGATTTGAGACCATCAATGGGATTCCGGAAAATGCAGCTGATGTAAGGTGTCTACTCCGAAGGGGACCGAGGCATTATTGTCCTATGTACAATTTTTTTCGTATTGTCTTCAGAAAATATCTCATATCATGGCTAGATACTTCTCAGACAGATCTTATATACATCAATTGGCTATTACATCCAAATGCTGAATATTGTGTAAGTCCCCCTTGTGTTTCTAAAATAACTCTCACTCACTGAGGCCTGAACTCCACAAGACCTGTGGTAAGGTGCAGCCTTCTTGGATTTGGCACGTTTTACAGCACATCCCACAGAGGATAGATCGGATTGAGATCTGAGGAATTTGAAGGTCACCACATCTATAATGTGAGGGGATTTTTGCTGGTGTTGAACCTAAATAATTAAATATATTTTTACAAACTTGACATTAGGTAATAGTTGTTAGAGAGATAGAGAACCCTGTCTGGGAGGGCTTACATATAGATAAAGGACCCTGCCCACAAGGGCTTACATGTAGATAAAGGACCCTGCCCACAAGGGCTTACATAGAGATAGAGGACACTACCCACAAAGGCTTACATATAGATAAAGGACTCTGCCCACAAGGGCTTACATAGAGATAGAGGACCCTGCCCACAAAGGCTTACATAGAGATAGAGGACCCTGCCCATAAGGGCTTACATAGAGATAGAGGACACTGCCCATAAGGGCTTACATAGAGATAGAGGACCTTACCCAAAAGGGCTTACATAGAGATAGAGGACCCTGCCCATAAGGGCTTACATAGAGATAGAGGACCCTACCAACAAGGACTTACATAGAGATAGAGGACCCTACCCACAAAGGCTTACATATAGATAAAGGACCCTGCCCACAAGGGCTTACATAGAGATAGAGGACCCTACCCACAAAGGCTTACATATAGATAAAGGACTCTGCCCACAAGGGCTTACATAGAGATAGAGGACCCTGCCCATAAGGGCTTACATAGAGATAGAGGACCTTACCCACAAGGGCTCACATAGAGATAGAGGACCTGCCCACAAGGGCTTACATAGAGATAAATGACCCTACCTGCAAAGGCTTACATAGAGATAAAGGACCCTGCCCACAAGGGCTTACATAGTGATAAATGACCCTACCTGCAAAGGCTTACATAGAGATAAAGGACCCTGCCCACAAGGGCTTACATAGAGAGAGAGGACCCTACCCGCAAAGGCTTACATAGAGACAGAGGACCCTACCCATAAGGGCTTACATAGAGATAGAGGACCCTGCCCACAAGGGCTTACATAGAGATAGAGGACCCTGCCCGCAAAGGCTTACATAGAGATAGAGGACCCTGCCCACAAGGACTTACATAGAGATAGAGGACCCTGCCCACAAGGACTTACATAGAGACAGAGGACCCTGCCCACAAGGGCTTACATAGAGACAGAGGACCCTACCCATAAGGGCTTACATAGAGATAGAGGACCCTGCCCACAAGGGCTTACATAGAGATAGAGGACCCTGCCCGTAAAGGCTTACATAGAGATAGAGGACCCTGCCTGGGAGGGCTTACATATAGATAAAGGACCCTGCCAACGGGGGCTCACATAAAGATAGATGACACTACCCACTAGGGCTTACATAGAGAGAGAGGACCTGTCCCGCAAGGGTTTAAATATGGATATGGGACCCTGCCCATGAGGGCTTCCATAGGAAGAAAAAGGAACCTGCTGCGAGGGCTTACAGTCTACAAGGGGAACAATAAAGTTTGTAAGGGGGCATAGGTAGGTAAGGGAGGGACGCTCATACCCAGTGGCTGCCAAAAAACTAACTACTTAAATGCCTCTGTCAAAGCTAAAAGCATTTAAATAGTGTTGTTGGTATTTCAATGGTGGTTCACTGGGGTTAATATGAGACTCATCCCTTGTCATCTCTGTCGCCACACTCTGCCCGTCACATCAGTTCTACCTAAGGTCTGGTGCCCGTGTGTCCTGGGTTGGGTGTTACTACTCCTGACCATCATGACAAGTTGCCCCAAAACACCAGAGCCCACCGGCTGCACACAACATCTGCAGTAGCACCCCGGGCCAAGGCCTAGGGAGCTGCTGTCAGTAAGTGCTGTGAGTACACTGACTAATACTGTACACTGAACTATTTTGCCATTTTTGTTACTATAAAGTGGCCAATCCCCCCCACCCCCCAAAAAACGTACTATTAAACAATACAACTAGTCCTACAAAAAACAAGCCTGACAATAAAAATAACAATTTTTCTGATCTGGATGGTACAGTGCTGAAAGATCGAGAAAAATCACCGGGTTAATTTGTTCTCTAAACTGCTAAAAATAACTATAAATGAGGATAATAAACAATGATAATAGTAATGTAAGAACAGATAAATGTTACATAGAAAGCAAAACCTTACAGAAGCAGTCACATATCAGGCCTAAAACCACCACGGGGAGAACGATCTTTATAAACACATTGCGGCGAGGTCGGCTTTGACGGTATATTGGCAGCTCTTGTTGACAGATACTACAGAAGTCCCATACCAATTACCTACTGTAAGGCAGGTCCGGGCATAGGGGGGATGAATCATTAAAACAGTCACAAATAGAGAGTCAATCGATCTCAGCGAGAGTACATTCCACCCAGGAGACGCGGACGAGACAACCACACTTAACGCTCTAATATAGGAGCCTAATAAAAGCCGCAACGAAATCTTCACCAATTGTTTAAACACTCATCGATCCTGAAGGTAAGGCTGATAATTATCCTGAAGATTCCTATAGATTCCTAGAACATAGCGCTATAATAAATGGAAAATTATCGTAAAAATTTAACATGACTTAAAAAAAGAGATGCTGTATTATTAATGAATATATACAATATATAACACACAGCCTGGGGCAGCATTTCTTACAGCACAATGTAACCTAGAATTGTGCAATAGCAAATATAGCAATTCTGTTCTTATACATAGGGGGCAGTATTATAGTAGTTATAGTCTTGTATATAGGAGCAGTATTATAGTAGTTATATTCTTGTATGTAGGAGGCAGTATTATAGTAGTTATATTCTTGTATATAGGAGGCAGTTTTATAGTAGTTATATTCTTGTATATAGGAGCAATATTATAGTAGTTATATTCTTGTATATAGGAGGCAGTATTATAGTAGTTATATTCTTGTATATAGGAGCAGTATTATAGTAGTTATATTCTTGTATATAGGAGCAGTATTATAGTAGTTATATTCGTGTATATAGGAGCAGTATTATAGTAATTATATTCTTGTATATAGGAGGCAGTATTATAGTAGTTATACTCTTGTATATAGGGGGCAGTATTATAGTAGTTATATTCTTGTACATAGGGGACAGTATTATAGTAGTTATATTCTTGTATATAGGTGCAGTATTATAGTAGTTATATTCTTGTACATAGGGGACAGTATTATAGTAGTTATATTCTTGTATATAGGAGGCAGTATTATAGTAGTTATATTCCTGTATATAGGGGGCAGTATTATAGTAGTTATATTCTTGTATATAGGAGGCAGTATTATAGTAGTTATATTCTTGTATATAGGGGGCAGTATTATAGTAGTTATATTCTTGTATATAGGAGGCAGTATTATAGTAGTTATATTCTTGTATATAGGGAGCAGTATTAGGCTATGTTCACACTATGTAAGTTTCCGGCCGTAGCGCGTTCCGTGAATAAGCGGCCGGAGACTTACGTAGTTTGTGTATAATGGAAAGCAAACGAAGTACGGCCGCACAGTTCACACTACGTACGAACTTACGCCCGGATCGTACGAGGCGGCGTAAAAAATGAACCAGACCATTGTTTGCGTACGAAAATGCCGGAACTTACGCCCGTAGCGTTACATGCGGTCCCGTACGTAGTGGTGATTTCTTCATTTTTGCAGCTTTTTGTGCCGATCCAAAAGGTTCTGTGGGGTGTCCGGGGCTAGGCAAAGCTTTCCAAGTAAAAGACCGCTGTCAGATCGCTACGTAGGGCACTCGTGAAGCGTAAGTAGGCTGCAGGCATAAGTTCGTGCTCCGTACGTAGCCGGCCGCAAGTAGCGTAAATCTCCGGCCGGAGTTTACTGCGTTACCCCGTTTACCAAGTTTCTCCGGCAGCGAAAATATGCGGCCGGACATATACGCAGTGTGAACATAGCCTTATAGTAGTTATATTCTTGTATATAGGGGGAAATATTATAGTAGTTATATTCTTGTATATAGGAGCAGTATTATAGTAGTTATATTCTTGTATATAGGAGCAGTATTATAGCAGTTATATTCTTGTATATAGGAGCAGTATTATAGTAGTTATATTCTTGTATATATGAGCAGTATTATAGTTATATTCTTGTATATAGGGGCAGTATTATAGTAGTTATATTCTTGTATATAGGAGCAGTATTATAGTAGTTATATTCTTGTATATAGAGCAGTATTACAGTAGTTATATTCTTGTATATATGAGCAGTATTATAGTAGTTATATTCTTGTATATATGAGCAGTATTATAGTAGTTATATTCTTGTATATAGGAGCAGTATTATAGTAGTTATATTCTTGTATATAGGAGCAGTATTATAGCAGTTATATTCTTGTATATAGGAGGCAGTACTATAGTAGTTATATTCTTGTATATAGGGGCAGTATTATAGTAGTTATATTCTTGTATATAGGAGCAGTATTATAGTAGTTATATTCTTGTATATAGGAGCAGTATTATACTAGTTATATTCTTGTATATAGGAGGCAGTATTACAGTAGTTATATTCTTGTATATAGGAGCAGTATTATAGTAGTTATATTCTTGTATATAGGAGGCATTATTATAGTAGTTATATTCTTGTATATAGGAGCAGTATTATAGTAGTTATATTCTTGTATATAGGAGGCATTATTATAATAGTTATATTATTGTACATATAAATTATAAATTATTTTTATTCCTGTAGGACAGTATAGAGATGTACTGGATGTAATTCAGGATCAGTACAGGATAAGTAATGTAATGTATGTACACAGTGACCCCACCAGCAGAATATTGAGTGCAGCTCTGGAGTATAATACAGGATGTAACTCAGGATCAGTACAGGATAAGTAATGTAATGTATGTACACAGTGACCCCACCAGCAGAATAGTGAGTGCAGCTCTGGAGTATATTACAGGATGGAACTAAGGATCAGTACAGGATAAGTCATGTGATGTAGTTCCAATTTACATTGCGTTATACAGATTTATTCTATATTTAATATGTCATCCACAGGTTGTAAAGTCCATTTGACACAGAAACCTGCTCCAGTAAGAAGGCTACAGAACCTCCTCTTTTTAATATTTTATTTAAGAGGTAATGTTGAAAAATGGCCATGGCCAGGGCCGTCCTCTGGAAGACCAAATTAGTTTTAAGTTAAAAATGTAAGATCAGAAAGTAATTTCACCGGCCCCAATTATATGATTCAAGTGAGAGGTCAGCGGCGGATGAAATGCGACAAGTGAAGCCATGGCTTTCTAATCACATCACCGGCTGCTCTTAAATGTTGTATTAGGTGTTGAATATAGTCAGGACTGATATGAAAATACATATTCCTATTAAATTCTGCCATATAATTACACACCAAAGGCAATCGCTTTACTGCATTCCGATTTTTTTTTCCACCCACCGGCAATGACTGAGACTCCGCAGGTTCAAAGACTGAACTTATAGAAATGTAATATTGCTGCCGAGAAGATTAAAGGGGGAATTTGAGTCCAATGTAAGTGATTCCTACATGACATAGGGGCTGATAATACCGGAGTTACACTTGTTATGTTATAGTGTAATTGGAAAAACCAAAGCTGTAATGTGTTTGTAACGTGGAATAGGAATAGCAATTATAGAATTATATAGAATAGAAATAATACATTGAAATGAGTTATTCGGGTATTGCATAGCAACCTCTGTGTGTTTGTCATGAGGGAAAAAGTGCACTATATACTGTAGTTTCAGCCACAACATATCAATATCAGCCTTAAAGAGGTACTCGGAAGAAAAAAAAAATAAATATATATTTGAAAGAAAAAATTAATCAACTGGTGTTAGAAAGTTATACAGATTTGTAAATTACTTCTATTAAAAAATCTCAAGTCTTGTAGTACTTAGTAGCTGCTGTATGTCCTGCAGGAAGTGGTGTATTCTTTCCAGTCTGATACAGTGCTCTCTGCTGCCACCTCTGTCCATGTCAGGAACTGTCCAGAGAAGCAACAAATTCCCATACAAAACCTCTCCTGCTCTGGACAGTTCCTGACATGGACAGAGGTGGCAGCAGAGAGCACTATGCCAGACTGGAAAGAATACACCACTTCCTGCAGGACATACAGCAGCTGATAAGAACTTATAGGATTGGGATTTTTTATAGAAGTAATTTACAAATTTGTATTAAAACCAGTTGATTTGATAATTATATATAGTTAACTTTATAGCTGTGTATGACTATAACTAGCTATAGTGTACCCCTTTATACAGTTCCAGCCATCATATACACCTTCATACAGTTCCAGCTATCATATACCTCTCCATACATGTCCAGCTATAATATACCTCACCATATAGTTTCAGCTATCATATACCCCTCTATACAGTTCCAGCTATCATATACCCCTCCATACAGTTCCAGCTACAATATACGCCTCCATACAGTTCCAGCTACAATATACGCCTCCATACAGTTCCAGCTACAATATACGCCTCCATGCAGTTCCAGCCATCATATATGCCTCCGTACAGTTCCAGCTATAGTATACGCCTCCATACAGTTTCAGCCATAATACACATCTTTTCATTCCCTTACTATAGTATTCCTTAGATGACCCCTATATCTCGCACATTACACAACGCCTTGTTTTTCTATAAATAATGCATTCCTATTGATGGAACATAAAAGGCTGGACTCGCTGACATGAATGTTCTTCCCCATTCATCCAGGTGAAACATTTTTCCTCCATAGGATTATTCAGTCTACTGGAGCTTTTCTTGTGGGGAGTGAAAAGCAGTGAAAATAATGGCTCAATTTTCTGTCTGACTGCATAGAACAGGGGATTGTGAGGTCAAAAAGGTAAAATATAGGTAACATCTCTATACGACACCACTGAAGCGTTCTCTGCTGTACCAGCTACTTCATAGAGAAGACCGAAGCCACCAAGCACATGACTGATGCTTGGAGAAGATATGGTGGGGCACGTCTGGATAAAACATGAGAAACAGTTGGGTACCTCTAGCCTGGATAAAAGATGACATATGATTGGGCACCGCTAGACTGGATAAAAAAATGAGATACAGTTGGGCACCTCTAGTCTGGATACAAGGAGAGATACAGTTGGGAACCTCCAGTCTTGATACAAGATGAGATATGGTTAGGCATCTCTAGCCTGGATAAAAGATGAGATACAGTTGGGCACCTCAAGTCTTGATAAAAGATTAAATATGGTTGGGCACCTCTAGTCTGGATACAAGATGAGATACAGTTGGGAACCTCTAGCCTGGATAAAAGCTGAGATGCGGTTGGGCACCTATAGCCTTGATAAAATATTAGATACAGTTGGGTTTATCTTGCTTGGATAAAAGATTAGATTCAGTTTTGCACCTCAAGCATGGGTAAAAGATTAAATACAATTGGGCACCTTTAGTTTGAATAAAAGCTAAGATATGGTTGGGTACCTCTAGCCTGGATAAAATATTAGATACAGTTAGACACCTCTAGCCTGGATAAAAGATGAGATATGATTGGGCACCTTTAGCTTGGCTAAAAGCTAAGATACAGTTGGGCACCTCTAGCTTAGATAAAAGATGAGATACAGTTTGGCACCTCTAGCATTTATAAAAGATGACATACAGTTAAGTACCCTATCTTGGCTAAACGCTGTGTTACAGTTGGGCCCCTCTAGCCTGGATTAAAAAAAAAAAGAGATAAAGTTGGGCACCTCTAGCCTGGACACAAGATGAGAAACGATTGGGCACTTCTGGCCTGGATACAAGATGAGATACAGTTGGGCGCCTCTAGCCTGGATAAAGGATGAGATACAGTTGGGCACCTCTAGTCTGGATACAAGATGAGATATGTTTGGGCACCTCTCGCCTGGGTGTCAAGTTGTATTCTTGTCACTGAACAAGAAAGAGTAAAAATGTCCCACCAGCTATGGACTGCCTACAAGCAGAGTCTTAACTCCAAAGTTTGCACCTGTTCACACTTAGAAAAGTAAAACATAGGAAAAAAGGAAAGTGTGGAGAAGACTACAATGATAGTAGGTACTATACAAAAATGGACATTTAATATCTGCAAATGTAGTAGATACAAAAACAATAGTGATGAGCGAATACTGTTCGATCGAATAGATATTCGATCGAACAGTGAGATATTCGAATATTTGATATTCGTACGAATATCCCGCGAATATTCGATAACTATTCGATAAGCGTTCAAATCCCCCAGCTTCCGGTTTCACCCTCCAAATGGTCAAATAGATGTTTTATACTAATTGAATACTTGTTCCCATAGACTTTAATGGGATCGAATATTCGAATATTCGCGGGATATTCGTACATATATCGAATATTCGAATATCTCACTATTCGCTCATCACTAAAAAACAACAATGATATAATATCCTAAAAAGAAGGCTGAGTGTCTTAAAACAAAATGGAGTCCAAGTGTCCTAAAAACAAACTTAAATATCCCAAAGTATTGTCCATTACGCTGGATGAAAGTGTAGATACAAAAGGATCACTTACTCGTCAGTTGTTGTGGGCCTAGATAGTGGGCAATTTGTCAAAACCACTATCCTGCTTCTCTCAGTATTAAAGGGGTATTCCACTCAAACATAAGTTTTGATATGTTGCTGCCCATGATGAGACTAAGGGTACTATTACACCAAGCGATTTTTTGACGACTAACATTTAACGATAAACGACCTCAAACGAACGCTATGGAAAACGACCCAAAATCGTTTGCCCAATTACACGGAACGATGATCGTTACTTATGATCGTTCTTACGTACGTTATGTTGTCGCTATTGTGTATGTTTTAGCTATGACTTCTTATTACACCGAACGATGTGCGAACGATCAAACGATAAAAATAGGTCTGAATTCTATCAAACGACCAACGATTTCTCGTTGGTCGTTTAATCGTTGTCTGCTATTATACAAAACGATTATCGTTTAAACCTGAACAATTTAATGTTTTTTCGAGCGATAACCGTTCCGTGTAATACCCCCCTAACAATTCCTTCCATACTTCCGTCCCCCAGTTCTGAGCTGCTGCCTTCTGCTGAAGACACAAAAATCTGTGTGTGAGCTTTTCTCTCCGTCTCCCCCTCCTTCCCCCTCTCTTCAAAAACAGATGATGTAAACAAGTCCCTATCTGCAACTTTTTAATGTTGGGAGGGTTAATCACGGTGATTTCATCAGCAACTTGACCTCAGATTAACCCTTCTAGCATCCCAAAGAAGCTACAAAGTTACAGATATCGCCTGCCAGCCGTTTACATCAGCCGTCTTGGAAGGAGGGGGGGGGGGGGGAGACGGAGAGAAAAGCTCACACAGTTTTTTGTTTTCTTTTCTTTAGCAGAGAGCAGCATCTCAAAACTGGGTGAAGTAGACTGAATAGATAATAACAAGTATGGAATGAATTGTTGGACTCACTTTGAGCAGCAATACATAAAAAGTTATGTTTAAGTGGAATATCCCTTTAGGGATTATCCAGCACTTCAAAAACATGGCCACTTTCCTCCACAGACAGCACCACTCTTGTCTCCAGTTTGGGGCAGGTTTTGCAATTCAGTTCCATTGAAGTGAATGGAGCTTAATTGCAAACCACACCTGAACTGGAGACAAGAGTGGTGCTGTCTCTGGTAGAAAGTGGCCATGTTTTTGTAATGCTGGATAATCCCTTTAAAGCTGCCTGAAAAATATGGATATAACCATAGGCTATATCCTGCATCCATGATTTTAGTACTCCCTAGGGCTGCATCCAACTTCTTCTGGCTCCGAATGCAACACATTTCTAAATGTAACCAAGCAATTTTCTAAAAAATGCTACTTTCCCTTTAAATAAACATCATTTATAACGTCTATTTCTCTTCATTTTCTCCATATTACAATCCCTTATTTTTGTGATTCTCTCCGTTCCTGCCCAGAATGAATCCTGCAATGCCGAAAAACTGTAGATTCAAAAACAATCCCATTTCTAACAAAGCCAGCGGTGAGATGCTGGTGTTTTCCTTCTAGTAGTGCTACGTAATTCTTTTCATTTCAATCCTATTTATATTCATGCGTTTGGCTCCCAGCGATGCGGCTCTTATTGGATGTAATGTTGATTTGTCAGAATGTTTCAGGCTGGCGGTCATATACAGTGAGTCTCTCAGCGACACTATCGGGATTTCTGCAACCGAAATGCAACTCAATGGGATGTGAGAGACATTGGGAGGTGAGCGGTAGAGCGGAGGAATAATGAGGATTTAGAGGCGGAATCCGCTGTATCCTGGAGTTGTGTTCATTGTGTTGTTGACTGGATGTTACTTTATATATAAAGAAATGGAGACTCTTGTCTCCCGTGTGGTTTTCATTTGCAGTTATACCCCAATTTACAATAAGTAGACCATTTGGTGAGTGCCGCTCTTATTTCTTACTCTATGGCTTGTGCTTAATTTTTCTTTTTCCTATATTGGATGTGGACCACCAGTACGTTACACCTGATAACGGACATTCCCTATTGCTAAGATACACTGATCGTATATAGTTCATGCGGCAGTTATAGTAGTTATAGTCTAGTACATCAGAGGCAGTAGTATAGTAGATATGCACAAGCCAAAAAGACAGAAATGGCTGCACATCGCACCACTTCTCCCATTCTACCTGCAGGAGTAATGGTGAGAGGTAGGAGCTTGTTCACACTTGTGTTGTTTGGCGCCCACTCTCTCCGCCGGCGGTGCCTGCGGGGTTCGGGGGGGGGCCCTTTGAGGTTTGGTCCTGTGACATTGAGGTTGCAGGCCATTCCGTGGCCCCCCTTCTCTGCTTGTGCACGCTTTGCAGGGATTGTATTCGCTGACCAGCACAGTGATGTTTTTTGTTAGGGACTCGTGTATTTCAGACCTGCACGTGGTACATGAGGCAATATGGTTTGATCAAATTATAAACTAACTTCTGATTTCAGTTTTTAATGTAGCTGAACAAGCTTTCATGTCAACCATTGGTGCGATGTGCAGCCATTTCTGTCTTTTTGGCTTGTGCATTATAATAGATATATTCTTGTTTATAAGAGCAGTATTATAGTAGTTATATTCTTGTATATAGGAGCAGTATTATAGTAGTTATATTCTTGTATATAGGAGCAGTATTATAGTAGTTATATTCTTGTATATAGGAGCAGTATTATAATAGCGCCCGCTAGTCCACCTTGTCCTCCCTCACCTGATGGATTGAGTTTTCTGCAATAAAGCACTAAGATTGAACTTGGAAGCC